>NW_027105232.1:59863-98510 GCF_000696795.3 Halyomorpha halys
AAATAATGTGATACAATGTGTGTAAGTAATTAAGAAACAAAATATACCAAATGAGCGGGGATAAAGAAAAGTGTAAAATATAATAGAAAATTAATAATAAAGTAATTAATATAAGTACACTTAAGAAGATAACACATGAATATAAATTAAAATATAGATACATGAATATAAATGAAACAGGAAGGATAGGGAATATAAAAATAAAAAATATATATAAATAAAATAAAATAAAATAAAAATAAAAAAAAAATTAAAAAATGTGAGAATTTAGAAAAACAAGAATAAAAGATATGAAACGTTGGCTCAATAAAATAGTATAATTATCTACTGTTTGAGTTTTATTTTACCGCACCCGGACCATATTCCATTCATCTATACACATGGTCAATCAATAATCTTCCAATAAAATAAATATATGCATTCATAAGCGAAAATACAAAAGGGAATTAGATAAAATTGCACGATCTTGTAAAATTTAATTGATATCCGGCTTACCGTAATAGCTACAAGGATTGAACATGGAGTTGACCAAAGGCAGCCAGACACGGAACAAATTTGTTCGTTAACGTTTAAAACGTGTAATTTTCGATTCTAAAGAAAAATATTTTTACACATCCTAGATGAATGAAAAGATTTATTATTATAATTATTTTATAAAATATTGTAAAGTGCCATTATTGCTGATTAATATTCTTTTCTAATCTTCTATATGATCAATTTTTTAAATTTACTTTTTATCAGGCCAGTGACTGATCACGTGAGTGGTTAAAGTTAAGTTGAAGTAGAAATTTAAATTCAAATCTCCCGACATAGGTCACGTGGTGAGTGGTTCAGGTAGGGTCGAGGGTAGGGTCTCAAGTCCAAAAAGCCTCATTGCCCAGGGCCAGGACCGGTATTTTATCCTTATTGTTGTAAGCGACTTCTTTAACTGCCAATAACGAAATTTTCGTACATAATGTATTCGCACCTTAGAAAAAAGTTTTTTGAGTTTGAGCGAATGTCTGTTGCAGACGGTCCTTCCTTAGCCAATATCCCTTGGCTCCCTCCATAAGGAAGGGATGGCAAATACTAGAGATAGAGGGTATTTGCTTGGACAGGGATCAAAGGCTACGAAAGACAATCAACTTTGACCTGGATCCAACTTAGGCTGGATCTACTTCTATCGGAGGCAAAAAAAGTTGACTTAACTGCTTCAGGTGGATATTTGCTCTAAGTAAGTAATAAAAATAATAATGAAGCACATGTAAAGTAAGGAATATATTTTTTAAAAATGCGCTACGAAAGAATATGAAAAATTCAATGTTTCGTAGGTTGAAAAGTTGAAAATCGAAGTTTTGAAATACTTGATGATACGAAAAAAATCTCTTAATGCTACGGAAATAGCAATTTTACATTTTATAAGCAGATATTTATGATATTAATTAGAACTTGAAAATCTTCACTTAATTTGTTTCACTTCTAGGCCGACAATATTCGGTTGTTTGCATGGTGTTTACTTTCCAACCATCTTTCTATTTCCTCAGTACGAGAAGGCAAAAATAAAATATTTTAAAATAAGATTATATTATTTAGAATGTCAAGCATTAGAATACGCCATTAAAAGTTAGATGAACACCGAAAAGGGTTTCTCTTAGGGTGGTAAAATACCGGTGCTTGAGTATGCAGATGATTTTGTATTATTGGGTGGGGACAAGGAACTTTAGAACTAAATACTTCCGCATTAATAAACTCCAGTAAGGAACTAGGTCTGAAAATAAATACGGATAAAACAAAATTATGGTTAGCCGTAGAAACACAAGAAATTTCGGCGATATAGACATAGGAGGAAATACGTTTGAATTGGTAGATAGGTTTAAGTGTTTAGATTCTACGGTAACTAGAAAAAACGAAATTTATGAGGAAATTAAAGCGAGGTTGAAGGCGGGAAATTCTTGTTTATATAAGAAAATATTTTACTTTACTTATTTATTTTATAGGATTCAAATCTAAAGTGCCTCTGTTATCTACACGTAATGTGATATCTTACAATATTATTATGGTGTCAGAACGTATTTAAATTTGCCTAATCACTTTCAAACCTTACAAATTCAATCAAATTACAGGCACTGATGACCTGAGGAGTTTACACCTTTTCTAAAACATAAGAAACTGAAGAATAAAAGGATAATTGAAAATTACAATAAACTATTTAAATTAATACTAATCGTAGATTACTACGAGAATAAATTAATTATAATTCGCAATATAGTTATAAAATTTTATTGTAATAAATTAGGAAAATTACTGTTAAGCCACCTCAAATCGACATAGTCTCCTTGTTGGAAAGCTTAACTAAAAAAAATAAACACTGGCTCGGACAAAACATTTATTCGTAAATTAACTTAAAAGACATAAATTATACATAAATTAAATTGAAAACAAAGAAACCTTTTAATAACAAAAAAAATACTCCCTATGAGAACAAATTACAAAAAAAAAATGGCTAATTACAACTGATGAACTCCGATGGGTCGGGGTCTTGCAGTTCGTACCGAAAAGGTCGGGGACGACGTTCTGTTCTTAACGTAGGTGGGCCCACACAGCAAACCGCTCCGAAGATCTCATCCAGAAAGGTCAGGTAACAAGTACAGCGACTGGGCGACTGTAAGTTGGCTACTCGACTGGGCGAGTGTACATGGGCGACGATGTCGACGGGGCGACTGATCTATGGCCACAAATGTCCAATCTATAACACTATAAACGCAGACAGGGCTGCTGAGGACGCTATCAGGGCCACTAATTAGTCGCTACTAAAACACTCCACAAATGTCCGATCTATAACACTATAAACGCAGACAGGGCTGCTGAGGACGCTATCAGGGCCACTAATTAGTCGCTACTGCTCTAACAAACAAGATTGTCGGTCCGTAGCTAGGTGACGTAACAATGATCACCCCTAGCAACTGTCTCTATTACTCATTATTAGAAAAATTCTTCACACATTCTTCTTTTATTTTTAAAACAAAAACATACTTGTCATGTGTTAAATTTATTAACAGCTGATTAAAAGAAAACAAAAAAAAAGATTTACATTTTAATTAATATACATATACATATATATGGCGTTAACAATTACTTTTCGTAATTTTCGAAATAGTCCCCTTGCTTTCCAACGAACTTAGTCCATCGATGTACAAGCTTCATGATGCCCTTATCAAAGGTTTGTTTGGTTGAGCTATGAGCCAGGAATGCACCGCTTCTTTCTGAGTTTGAGAATTAATTTTCTGGAGCGTTTCAGTAGTGTGGGCAGCAGTTGTGTGGATAGCAGTGCAACAAAACAACACCTTGACCAATACACACAGTGAAATGCTTACTGCCAAGCTAAAACCTGCAATTCAAAGCAAACGCCGAGGACTGCTGTCAAAAGGTGTTGTGTTGTTGTACGAAATTTCCCTTCCGCATACTGCTGCCCAAACTGCTGAAACGCTCGAGAAACTCAATTTTGAAGTACTGGCTCATCTTCCATACAGTCCCGATCTTGCCCCTTCAGTCTATCATTTGTTTGGTTCGCTCAAAGAGGAACTATGGGGTCGTCGATTTACCTCAGATGAAGCAATGTAAGAAGCGGTGCATTCCTTGGCCGCAGCTCAACCAAAAACCTTCTATGAGGGCATCATGAAGATGGTACGACGGCGGATCAAGTGCGTTGAAAAGCAAGGGGACTATGTTGAAAAATTATGAACTTTTAAGTTTTATATTTGATTACAATAAAATTTCATAATTATATTGCAGATAATAATTGACTTTCCCTCGTATCTTCAATATTACATTCATAATAGCAAGCATGTATTAGGTAGAACATCAAAACACGTGTAGGAAAATTCTTTTTGACCTCAGGCTTACAGAATAAGCAGAAGTATATCCCCTCTTTATCCCTCTACTAACAAGGAAAAACGGGAGTTTAAAAAAAAAAAAAAAAAGCAGGGAGAAAAGACTTAACGAAAAGTGAGGACTTTAATATAGCCCAACTTTTAATTAGTAAGATATTGAACCCCATTTCATGGATCAAGGTCCGGATTTCCGCTCGCTTTTTATACTGCTTTTTTCCTTTTTTTTTTCATGTGTAATCTGTACTTCATCTATTAGGTGACCGGTAGACGTTCATTTGTTATGAAAGCGTGTTTTCATGCGCTTTTAAACTCCTGGATAGAATTTTAGAGGCATTAACTTCTACCAAATAATGAGCACAAAAAATTGAGAGATTTTATAAATGAAATTTGCTGAATCAATAACGTAATTGATTCAGTCAAAACAAACGGGTAAAATGACCAATAAAACATTTTTTTATAAATATATAAAAAGAGACAATTAAATATAAAAATTGAGAATTAAATATAATAACTTTAAAACGAATTGATAATATATTTAAAAAAAAAAATTAAACAATTGCTTCAGAACAAATAGTAAACACATAATTAAATAAACATAAGCAAATAATAAAGTTTTAGCTTAAATAATAAGCATTTCCTCCGCCTGATAACATTGATAAGAGTTTTGGGAATATGAGTAATATTATTATAATATTATAATGTAAGGTGTTCGAAAATTCAATGTTTTTGTAAAAGTATAAATCTAACACTCAATTAAAATAAGGAAGTTGAAAAAAAATATATAAGGTGTCCATTATTCTAGGGAGGAGAAGTGGCATAAGTGAGGGAGCTCAGGTTTTAGTTGAGGTAAATAGGAATATCGGCCATTAAAATCTAAACTGAAAGAGTAGACATTTTGGTTTCACTATTCCTGCCAGCAAGCCCCATCCATTATACTCCTTCCTCTACCTAAATAAATGGACCCTACAACCAAAAAACGATGAGGGTGGCATAACACTACTCTCCTTAGAAGAGTAAAAGTAGAGCCAAACAGGCCGCTGAGGGTTTACGTTGAAGTCTACAGAAATGCCCGCCATTGTAATATAAACTGAAAAAGGGGGGCAATGATTGGCTGGTACTTATCCCCACTCCTTTGTCACAATTTTTGGAATTTTGTGTTGATTTCTTGAAGTGGCATTTGAGGGTAGTGTTGATTTTAAAATCATCTTCAACTCATATTACTCTGGAATTTCCAATAAAACAGGATACTTTTATTATTTATTGTTTTCGTCCGTTACATTCTGATAGTAAATAGTTTTAATTAGAATTCATATCGGGTACTTATTCGATCTCCAGGAAACCGAAAATCTTACAATTTTTTACGATTAGCGTGAACAAACAAATTAATTAAAATTGTTTTAAAATTCATTAAAAACTCAATGTAATAGGAAATTCCAGAGTTAGTTGCACTTGAGAAGGATAGATAATCAACAATACCCTATATTCCAATAATGATAGACCATATTCCACTGTTATGATCTGGAGAAAATAAAGTAAAATTTCAATTTCAAAATTCCAAAAATTCTAAAGAATACAGGGGGAGGAGTGAACTTGCATTGGTTTTATTTCTGATTTAAGTTGTTTTGTTCATTAATAACAACCATTGCTGATGGTGACACGGCGATAACAGTTTATTGATCATATCGTAAGATTTTCGCTTTTGATTTCATGCTTTTTTATATGACTTCTATATACAGCGACTGGTGGCAGGGTGGTCTGGGCTGAGAGAACAGACGTGTGCCAGGAAGAGAAAAAAATCCTAACGACATATGCTGCGGATGTTGAGATGCTGAAGAAGTTGCCATCCCTTTGATTATGCTAAATATACATTAGGTTTTTTTTTCTAATGTATGTATTAATCTACTGACTGGAAGTGGTGCGCACGTGCCATAACACGTGTGCTCACATCTGCTGTCCCCATGGCGTTCGTCTCAATCAGGTCATCGTAAACACTTGGCGTATATTTCAACTGATCCGAAGACTTCACACTAATGTTTTTTATAAATAAGTTTCAAATTATTTACAAAATTTAATAGAAAATTAACTTTATGTTATCGTCAGAACAACAGGAGAATTTCTGGCCTCATTCAAGAAATAGGGCTTTTGCAGTTAAGTTTTCTCATGGAAGATGATGGAGATGAGTTCCAGCCGACTGAATCCTATATTCTTCACAATTTTTATATAGTGTTGTGATAATAGTGTAAGTAAATGATAGTAAAATACAAAAGTTGTGAATAATAGAATTTATTATTAAATGTTATAGTGACTAATACTGGTTTATTTTGACCATGTTAAATTGATTTGGGTATGATAGCTTACAAAGTGTTATAAATCAATGTGAGGTAATGATACTAAAATTAGGACTGTCCTAAATGATGGTCGGGTCGGCCGAAACGTTAGATATGTAATATGTTGTAATAAAGAAGATTGAGAATATTTGGATAATTTTGTTATAATTAATAATAAAAAATGCAATATACCAAGTCATCAAATTTTTAACTGATCTATCAAAATAATTGTTAAGACTTGCAGCTTCAACTTGTTTCTATTATTTTGTCTGTTGCTTTATAATAATCTGATGTACTTAAGAGAGTAAATAAGTGTTTTTGTATAAGATAATTCATGTGAAAATTATACAAATATAAATATTTATTACCTTTATGCAAGTTAATTTGAATTAAACTGCCACTGCTACGTTCTGAAGCGTACTTTACTGATTCACAAAGTGTCCAATATTCAAACATGTATTTTTAATACAAAAATACACACATAAACTTACAAAGGAGATTTTGGCTGATCAGAATAAGTTATGTTCATGGTCAGACCACAATCAATCCTAAAAATAAAATTATTATCGCCGAGTAATTAACGTACTTTTAAGAATTAATTAAAAATTACACATTTGCGACATCATCTGATTTTTACTTTTTCACCGATCTTTAAACCTCTTATCCTGCCTTAAGGTCAAAAATTAAAACACGGTAATTCTTAATGCACATATATTTTTCTTGAAGAAGTTTGTCGGGGGGTGCGGTCAGCAAAGAACAACATAAATAAACAAAACAATATTTATTTATTTATTATATAAATAATTATATTTATTTATTTTATTCAGGCATAAAATAAATAAATATTGTTTTGTTTATTTATGTTGTTCTTTGCTGACCGCACCCCCCGACAAACTTCTTCAAGCATTAATCTACGGTCAACTATCTACATCTCACATATATTTTTCTTTAGACGCTCGGATGATACAGTGTATCCCTCTTCTAATTTGTCCCCGTATTATTGGGCGAGTCACAATTTATTAAAATATATAATAAAATTAAAAAAAAAAGGTTTGGTACTGACCAATTTCATTCTTAAAATTGCTAAGTTAAGATACAAACCATACTTTATTTTTATAGTTTAATTTTGTTATATATATTATAAAATTGTGACACCAAATAAAATAGGGGCAAATTTGAAGCATAAAACTGAGACAAAGTATCTCCGAAACGTCCATGAAAAACTGTATGAATTAAGAAATATTGTGGGTTAATTTTAGACCTTAAAGCAGAACATAAGATTAAAAATTATATTTTAATACTGCTATTTCCTACGGTGGCCGAATTATTTAGTGAGGAAAATAAACTAGAAGAAAAATTATTAAATTGATAAATGGATGCTACAACCAAACAACGAAGAGGGTGGCATAACACTACTCTCCTAAGAAGAGTAAAAGTAGAGCCAAAAAGGCCGGTGAGGGTTTACGCTGAGGTCTAAAGGAATGCCCGCCATTGTAATCTAAACTGAAAAGGAAGGTAGTCAATGATTCGCTAGTACGTACCCCCAACTTCTCTGCTACGCCCCTGGTCCATCATAAGGGCGGGCCGCCTTTTTGGCTCCACTTTTCCTGCAACCTTACCCCCTCCATTATACTCCTTCCTCCATGACTCTAAAACCATTTTAAGGGCAAAATTTGTATTCAGAGAAAATAACTACAGTTCATTTGAAAATTTACGCATAGGCTATGTTAATTAATGGAGTTTAAAATTGACTTCTTAGTAATAAAACGCTTTTTGACTTAGTCTGATTGGTGCTAATAATGAAGATAACAATCAGTCCTTAATCTACAACAAAGGCTCTTATGCAACAAAATTGATAATATCATGATTGGATCATGACAGTTTTTTTTTATCAATAAAAAGTTTAAAGAAATGATAGCAACTTTAAGCATTTAGAACAGCAAATGATTCAACAGAAATGATAGATTTCATATTGAATTTGAATTTAAACAAAATAACTACAGTTCATTTGAACATTGACGCAGAGGCTATGTTAATTCAGACTGTAACTGCTTAAGGTTAAACGGCAGATCGTAATCTCACGCGAAGTGTTCAGTTTCAAAATTAGCAGCAGGAAATCTTTGTTTGTTAATCATTTAAGTAAGATATAGCTATTAATTATAATTTGTCTATTAATATTCAGTGAATAAGATATTTCATCTTTTTTATTACCTTTAAAATGTTTTATTTAGGATAAGAAATATTACTGTAAAAAAAAATTAATATATATTTCATAGATAGTTTAATATTTTGGATAGATAAAGGGAGGTGCAGGTATGTATGTGCTGCCAGCATGAGGAAAAGGAAGTAAGTAGCATTTACTTCCATTAACCAGGGAGTCCATTGTCAAAGTTTCTCACCTGATAGGTAGAAGAATATATGTGGTATTACCACATAACAGGTAGCGTTGTCGGCAACCAGGAAGGACCTGACCACCGTCATGGACAGCCAAGTCAGGTAGAGGCTTTTAGTGCGGGTTCTCATAAATAACACAAATAAAGGACCAGCCACCGTCAGGTACAGCCCCATGTGGTACGCAAATACCTGGTACACGGTCACGCCCCCAAAAAGAAGTAGCCAATGGATGGATAGAAAGAAAGGAGAGGAATGGCGGTTTTTAGGAAGAGGCACGGTAACTCAGGTATAGTGAGTCGGAGAGAGACCCAGGGGTACGATACACAGACGGTTGGAGGAAAGACACTGAAGAGGACAGTACAGAACAACCAGGTAAACACACTCAAGGCAGAGGACGAATACCGGAGAGAGGACCATTGACCAAGGAAGCTAAGAACCGCAAAGAACACCACAAAAGCCGCCAGACACCAAAAGCTAAGAAAATCCTAAGGTTGTACATTGAATGGAAAAATTTATTAAAATTAGAGTCAATATGAATATAAAAGATCCCATCTAAAACAATTAATACTTTAAAAAAAAAAGCATATTGTAGCAAAACTTTTTTAAAAAGCATACATTCCATTTGTTTGTAGGTCTAAACGTTGGCCAAAAATAAATAATTTAAACGATTTTTTCGTTTTCCTTGACCACAGCACGGATCATCTCCTTCTAATTTACATACGGACTTGTCTAAATACATATCTATATTGTATATAATAAAAAAGTAACTATTCGGCGTTGGTGGCACCTATCGAACAATCACCATGACCACAGGAGGACGTCAAGACCTGTCAGAAGAAGGCTTGGCCGTAGATGACATCATGGATGAGTTAACTGTTGTTTACGATCTATAACTCCTGTGTAATCGCCGTCGGAATTTCCTCTTTACTTGAGCTCAAGGCTAGAGGCGCAGGGTAGGATTTAGATGTTCGATTTTACTGTAATTTCTTAGATCCTGGTCGGATCACGGAGTCCTGTTCAGAGGTCAAAGTGGTTACAAGGATATGTAATGCCGATAATCTAACTGATTTACATAAACTGCTTCCTCATGTTGATCGTTGCCGTAAAATCGTTGCTAATTTGTTAACGACTAAATATCAACGGTTTTTATTCGCCTATATCGTCCGAATGCGCAATTTTCGAATCTAGAAGAATTAATAAGATTAAGGGAAGAATTAAGATAAGTCCACTTTTATAATTTGGCAAATCCCTTTCTCCAGTTTTTTTAGCTAATTTTCCAGCCGGTGGTCCGTGGACCATAAATGGACCGCAAGAGGCCTGGATGAGCTGCACGAGGTGAAGCAACACATATTTTTGTGAGGATTTATTGTTATAAATATTTTATTAATTATCTTTCTTCATGTTCGCGTTAACGGGTAAATGCACAATAAAAATTATTTAATTTTTAAATATTTCCGTTTACATATTGGAGGTGATACAATTTCCAGAAAATAGACCGTGTTTAGATTTAGCCGCACATTGAAGTCATTAGAGGTTTATACACGCTAAGAATTTTACCGGCCCAGAAATGTACGGTTAAAAGCAGCCGGTTCATCGGCTTTAAGACGAGCCGGACAGTGTCCGAAATCTTTTTGAATAAAGGGGTATTTCAATATTAAGTTTAATGTCCTAACTGAAAATATAAATTAAGGATCTCAAAACTAATTATCGAACCACCCTATAGCAATAGGTTTAATTTAAAGGTACAACAAAGTATATGGTATCATATCTGCTCAATCACTCACCAGAAGAACCATTAAATAAATCAACCACAAATCAAACCAAAAAAGAAATATTTAACTGGGTACTTTCGTACTTCTATGATTTTTATTCACTAAATGAACATATCTGTCTGTATTTTTTCATAACTCCACATAATTATTCATTTCATTACGGTTAAAATTAGCTATATATGTGTGTGTGTGTGTGTGTGCTTAGTTATAGATATTATTTATTTAGATATTACTAGATCCTTATTTTTATTGTGTTCTTGTTTTATTCTCATTATTCATTTATACTCATATTAATTCACTAATTGTAAATTTACTGGTTTATTATTCACTTCAATTCAAAACTTTCATTTATTTTTATTATTATTTTTTATATAATTTAATGTTTTTTTAACATTATTTTTATTTAAGTATTTGTTATTTTAATTATTAATTTTATCAATAGAAATCATTTCTTATTGTATTGATCGAGTTTATAAATTGTAGTAGTCTCCACAACGCCCTAATAGTAAAAATTGTAATTAATAAATTTCAGTCATCTTTATCATTTTTATGTGTTTTTTTGGCACCGACCGATAGATGTCATCTAGTTGGACCATATTTGATGTACTTTTCTAAATGAATAAAATAAAAAAAGAATAAAACTGCCTATGAAGGTTTTTCTGTTAACGCTTAGTTATTCACGTCTAAAGATAATCATTAATAAGGATAATTTAGGTTATAATAAATAAATGAATATGTATTCCAACTATTTTATTTATGAGGTGTACAAATTAAAATTCATATTAACTATTGTTTAACGTGATTACCTTTTGATTGACAAACATTAAAGAAAAAGTCTATGCGGACCCGGAAGAGAAAATCTATTATTCACCTAAATTCTTTGCGAAAAAGGGTAATCGAAACTTGTGAAATAATAACACATATTTCGTGCCGTTCGGCCATTGGTACTGTGGATAAATATCGAGCTTGTATTAATATTCACAGCAATCACTTTGAATAACATTTAATATAAATATTAATGTTTAAATTACAATTATAAAGTAGTTGGAAAACATATTAATTAATTTATATCAACAATGAAAATTTATAAACATGATTATCCCATATAAATAAAGCGTTAACAGGCAAAGTTTCATAGGGAATTTGTTTCTTATTTTGAGACTCAAAATTTATATTATCAGTTAGTACGTTTAACCCTGAATATACAGGACCAAATAATAATTTTAAAAAATCGATTAAATAAAATAGAAAGATAATAATAATAAAGATATACTACAGCTCTAAAAATAAGTAAATCAATATAATGATAATACTTATTAAATGAAAGCAAAATAATATAAACATGAGGCAAACTAAATGAAAATAAAATAATTCTATCTTATCTATATATAATATTTATAGTCAGCCTCAAGATCTCCGAACCAAGCTTTGCCCTGCAGTCAAAGGCAAAGCAGGGCTCCAAGAGATCCCAGAGCCTAAATCTAACTAGGTCAGAATCGAATGAAGTACTGATATCAAATATTTAGTTATAAAACCATCAGTGACAAGAAAACCAGTTGTTTTATTTCATTTCTTTTCTTTAATATCTGTCGATTTGAATAAGTAGATTAGAATAAGTTTGAATCAGCAAGAGGCAAATTCGATTATTAGGATTTCAAGTTTCATCGAAATGCGTCAACTTCATTTAAATAAATTAAGTCCGTTTTCTTTGCGATACTGGTAGCACTCATTGACTCATTACTCCTTCAGGCTGGTGAGGCAGTAACAAAATATTTCATGCACAATCTTGCTTAGTGACTGAATTTGAATCATGCAAGCTTACAAAAACCAAACCTTTATGCCGTTGTACTACCAGATAGTAGAGGCTAGCGTCAGTCGGGAGTGAGATTTACAACTGTGTCAAGCGATCTCAAGGTCAACTCAAGGGATTTTATTCTTGTATAAATAAATTGTATTATTTTCTTTAGCAAATTAAATCATCAGATTATTATGACAAAGCGAATTGAGAAAGTGCCTTCAATTCAGTGAAAAGAAAAACCTCGACTGGAGGACGGCAGTTGTTTAGTAGGCGGGCCTTGAGAGGTTTCATAAACCTCCTGGGAAACTATTTCAACCGTCATAAATAAATAACTCTTACCCGCGGGAGGAATGGGAAAATAGAGAATCTATAACCGCTATGCGCTGGGAAAGGGATAAAAAAATATGGAGTGATAAATTGACTGATCACTTGCCAAGAAGAAATTAAACCTAGCGTGGAAACAAAAATAGAAAAATTGTAATGCTAAGTAGCGCTAAGTACAGTTATAATAGAGCCGGTATAAATTACCGACTCACCTTTGGCTAAGGACGAGATCCAAGGAGGAGGTCCTTGGAGCAGTTACCGTTAGCTAGAAGGATAAAGTTCAAGGAGAGTGTACTAGCACCGCTCTCTTGCACTAGAGGGAGGATCTGGTCAGGAATGAGGAAGTGAGAGGTTCCGGAGTTGTATGAAGTATACAGTCGGATAGCTGATGGTCCGGCTAACCTAAATAATTTAGGTTAGTCGTTATATTGTTGATATAGAAAGTGTGATGGGTATAGAAATTATGTAAACTTATACCAATTGAAGGAGTCAGAGGAAGTCCAGGTTACCATCCATAGAGAACTTACGGCTGGAACCCGTAAGTCCCATCCAATCTACTCACCTCCTAATCAACTACCTTACCTCTTTTTGAACACGCATTGTTGGGACCTTCTGGTCAAGAGTGCCTGCCATATCAATTGGAGTCATAATAACTTAACACAATCACCTCGTCACCCTTTTGCATCTCCACTCCTTATATACAATTTTTTTTCAATAATTTAAGAATCTAAAATAAATTATTGATTATAAGTTATATTTTGTAATACTGTTAATATACTTTTATCGTTATAAAGCTGTTGTAGAGAAAAGCAAGCACGAAGTGGCAGCGTCCTCGGATTGGGGTCAGGATGGTACAGCTGTCCCTTTGGCCTTGCTCCGCTTCTGGAAATCGCACGTCCGACGATACCTTTCAATATCTTCAATAATTCACGAGACATTACGTTTCAAAATTAAACGAAGATATAAATTGTATTATTTTGTGTAGATTATTTGCATGACAGACACATAAAATAGTAAATAAATATTGTAGCAATATATTATAATAATTTATTCTAAAATCGTTAAGTAGAGATGAATATAGTCCTGTACACCAATAACTGCTTTCTCAATATACCTCGGGTCAACCTGAATAATAATTAAATCCTTGAAGCATATAATAAATTTTATTTGAATTTACAATTTATTTTAGAACTTATTTGAAAATTATATTTACTGTACTAAAGAAAATTTTTATTTTTTAATATCTTATTTTTATTTGTTTTAATCTTTTTTTTAGTAAACTAGATCACACTTTTGGTGTAATCTCTGAGATATGGTAATAATAATTGAAACATTGCGGGTGATAAAAAAACAAAGAAATGATATCATCAATAAAAAAATCTAATGCTATAACTCAAATGTCTCTAGGGGTTCAATTCGATATGAAACAAAAAAACTAAGAAATTCGAATAAATGGCATTGATTTTAAAATTTCAATCTAATAAAAAATTAGATTAACTATTTGAAGAAATAAATAAAGCAAATGTGTACCGTTCCAACCCAAGAAGGGTTCAAGAATATATTACTTTGTATTTATGTAGGAAGTTCTGTTACTAGACCTACGGTTATGCTGAAATAAATACATAATCGAATATAGATTCTTTTTTTTTTTTTTTTCAGCCAAGACTCAGATTTGAGTTCCATACTTCAGATTCTCTTCTATTTAAAGTTATGCAATATTTTACTTTAAATAAAGAAAATCTGTGAAGAAATACTAATAATGATTTTTTTTTTTTAAATAATAGATACTTTGATTTAAGGATGAAATAGAATAATTTTTGGTTAAAGATAAAACCATAGATAAATAAAAAAATCAATAAAATACTGAAAATAAAATCAGATACTTAACGCATCAAAATATTGGTTATAAATTTAAGACGTTTAATGCGACAATGATAAAATAAAAATTTTGAAGAACTAATATATTTTTACAGAAGCTTTAACAAATTTTTGTTATGCTAATAATCGCGAAACTAAATAGAAAATTCAATTATTTGTTTTCTATTAGTTGCACTCTAAAAAAATAGTCAGTAGTCATAATTATATTTTTATGTCTGAAAATTAATTCGTAAATCTGATAATTTTAGCCCATACCTGGTCGTAGAGAACGGCAAATCCACTTTTCTGATTCATGACAATAAATGTAATAAAGATAAATCCGGATTTATTAGTTCATAGATAATTACGAATAAATAAAACAACAAATCGTTTTCATTAGGACTTGTAAACAGTAATAATATTTGCCATTTAACAAAAATACAGACAAATAACATTAAAATAAAAGGACATACATTTAGGTAAATACTTCCGAAAAAGAAATGCAACAGAACGGAAATGTTGTTAGACAAAGAAAAAAAGTGTGAAGAAACACTATAAAAATCTATTCTGAGGAATATTGAAATTGTTCTGAGAAGATAAACCATCTATTTACTAGATATCTACAAGAGATATTTTTAGTTTATAGTTTTTTCGAGTATTGCTTTGCCTTAAATTCAACATGATTCACGCTAAACAGCTTAACAAATTTACTCTTAACACTATCTAACCTTTTCGAGCTATTTCTACCAAAGAAAAAAACAAAAATTCAATGTCAAGACATCCAAGGTAAAACACGGTTTGTGTTAATTCTATTTGTGGTGTTAGGTGCAGATTGGTTAAAATAACAAGTATTGAACATTATTGTAAATCCATAATAAACCAGCATTATTAAAATTATTACACCAATACGTAAAATGGAGGATAGTAGAATGTATGAAGTACGCCTTCAACCTAATATCAGGCGTTACTTCACTTTTGTTTGACTGGTTGGATATTGTAGGTGGACTGTATTGAAATTAATTACAATGGAAATAAGGCAACAGAAAGAGAATTTATTTACAACCTAGAGTTTGGCTGAGCAAGAGAGATGTGAATATTAAATATTAAGTCTATTGTAACTACAAGATATGAAGGGTTGCCGAAACAAAACATTTATGGTTAAGGTTAATAAATTTTGATTGGGAGGCAATGAAAACTGCAGATTGATGACGATGATGGATGGTGATGGTGTGAATCAGATACAGAAGGAAGGTGACTTACTCATGCACTCATGTTTCCTTTTTCCTGTCCTTCATGTCCCTCCACCTTCCACCCTTCTCCGCTAACGGAGGTCTCTTCGGATGTATCTTTACTCACTCATGGTTTTCTTTACTGAATAGGATTGAAGAAAGAAAGACTGCCTTTAGCCACAGTTCACTAGCCAGTATCTTTTTCTATCTAGACCTCATGGGCCGCTGGCGTTACTCATTAGCCACATGATTGTAGTTTGTTTCGAATCTTCCGTTTAAACGGAACAAGAGTGTTTTATATTGTTTTGACAAGCTTAGAGTTTTAGAGGGTCTTTTCCATCTCCCCTCTCCTAAAAAAGGTACATTTTGTAGTTTTCAGGATAATTTAACAATGAGCAAAATACGTTCCCATAGAAACGGGTCAGCAAATGAAATCTTGAACAGTTTTCAGGCCAAAAATGTTTTTTTTTTTTTAAATACTTGATGTAAGCAGCTTACTAAGAAAAAAAAATGTTTTTCGACACTTTTTGGCAATTGATGAAAAAAAAGACTTATTGTTAAAAAAAAAAAAAAAAAAAGGATTCAACAAACCCGAATAAGAACAATAGCAGCTCGATAGATCAAACACACATTAGTTTAAACTATTCTCAATTAAGTTAGTTTAGATTATTTTATTCTGTTGTTTTTGTTTTTTTTTAGCTCGAACCAGATATCAATTCTTGTAATATAAACTCCTGATATGTAATGGGATGCACCAGCTGGAATTTTTAGCGTTAATTAATTTCTTTTGTCGGCATACCAAAGGTACCGCTGGACCTAGGCAGAGACCCATTAAACATTAAAAGTAATGTATAGATATGTGTATACACCAAGGGTCCCCATGCACTCCTGGGGACGGTTGACCGTGTAGGCAAAGGTAAACAAATAAACAGCCCTTATCTTCCACGTGGCCACTTTAAACACCTCGGGGAAAATACAGGTAGCCCTGTCAAAAAAGAAAGCCGCCTTAATTTAAACATGAAAGGTAGGAAAAAGACAAACTTCCGCCGAAGGTCATTGGACCTTCTCACCCCCTCTGAACATAGGAGAGAAAAAAAGCAAAAAGGGCAGGAGGAACACAGTGGGACACAGTCTGGGAAAGAAGGACACCCGAAGAGAGTCCGGGAAGAGGACAGTCCTGGAAGAGGAGAATCTGGAGGAAGAGAGAGCGGCTGACTAGTTGGAGGCCAGAGGAAGAAGTCACCCATCGCCGGGATTCAGCAGCGGCCGTCGGCAAGGGGCGGCATGACGCGGGGCTCAAGATCCGCTTAGCTACTACAGCCAAGCTTGACAGGCGCATTAAAACAAGTAAGACCTTTTCTGTTGTAATTTGAGTGGCAATAATAGAATTAATAACTTAGAGTCATTATAAATATCAAAGATCCCAACTGGTACTTCTCAATTCATAATATAACAATTAAAGTATAAAGAAACAGGTCTACAATGCTCTCTCATGATATTATTCTTGGTAATGTATATATGCTTGTAAATATAAAATATGTAAAGAAGACTTTACTTTATAATTAATAATCCCTGTATGCCACCTCACATATAATAGCAGAGTAAATTGGTGAACACGATACCATTGGAAAGGAACTTCAATGATTAATTAAAGATATTCATATTTAGCATACAGGGGGTCCATGGATAATTATAATTAATAATCCCTAATTATTAATAATCCTTTATAATTAATAATCCCTGTATGCCACCTCACATATAATAGCAGAGTAAATTGGTGAACACGATACCGTTGGAATGGAACTTCAATGATTAATTAAAGATATTCATATTTAGTATACAGGGGGTCCATGGATCTAGTATTTGAATTAAATATAGGGCATACTTTTTCAGTCGGTTCCCATCAGGAACCGATAGAGATACATAATACAAATACATAAATACATAATATAAATACATAGAATATAAATATATAATATAAATACATAATGTAAATACATGAATATATGAATACTTTTCAATATAATACGTGTATGGGGAACCCCTAGTCGGCTTAGAACCCCTGAAGCCCCGTACACGGCACTCCCTAACAATAAAAACCCTCTAATTTCTAACCTTGCTTCATCTACTATTCCTGTGTATTGTCAGAGTCGCCTGAAAAGAAGATGGCCTCGAGACCTTCTAGTGTAGAAATATGATTAGAGTGCTACCAATGGTTAGTTTCCCTACATGCCTGTATCACTCCATTATGATCTTACATCAAATTTACATAATGTGTTTTTATGTAAATACAGTTGTAAATAGCAATAAATAACTAAAAGTATTTGTTTTCTTATTTATACAATGAATCAGTTTTCCATCGATTTCCAAAAACTATGAAAATATGTTCTTAATAAAGTTATTTTATAATAAGTATTTGTTCATGCTGTTGGCCTGAAACCTGGTCAAGATTCATTTGCTGACCAATGCCTGTAGTTTTTGTTCATCCTATATAAGCAAAGATGGCGGCAATAACGGTATCAAACTTCTAAAGGCGTTACCAATAAGTACAACCAAATTATTATTGGAAGCAGAACCCTAAACTATCCAAAAATATCTCGAGTTGGGAGGAATAATTCTCGTTACGGTTTATCGAAGGTGTTTGTTTGAGAAATAAATATTTTACTGCAACGGCCTTTCATTATGAGCGCCGTCCTATTTATACAAAGAGTGACGTTGGGACTGCCCTTGGAGTGGTTACTTCCCAGAAGATCATAAGCAAACTATTCTTAGTCTATAACTAACAGTTAAAACTGTCCATGTTTAGCTAAAGATTAAACGAATAAATGGTAAAGAAATCATCTATAATTCATACAGTTTGGCACAGAAAGTTATATTTATAATTTTAATATTTCTACACCAATATATGCTATAGTTCTAAAATGTGTACAGTAAGATGAGTATCAACACATATTACCTATCTCATTTGCATAGATTATGTCTCATAAACCAAATTTCACTTTTCATGAATACTGAATACTTATGCATTCAGAAGACGAAGATTTCGTTGATAGCAAATAAAAATGCATCAAAGAAGTTAAAACTACATAAAAAAACAAATCGCAAAGTATATTGAAAAATAAAAAGGATAAAATAGTAATGTTTAGTCAATTTTTAAAGCTATTGCTAATTTCTTACCCTTCTCCAACGTACCTTACTCTAAAATTTTAAATGAAATAGGGAACTTTTTCTTACTGATTCTGGCAGTAAATCTGATTTTAAGAAGAATTCATAGCAACCAGGTTTTTTTATCCTGTATATTATTATACATAGTACAATATGTATGAAAATGAAAAATGAAAATCTCTATCGCTGTATGAAAATCAACCGCCAGCTTGACCCATTTAAGGGTGCCCATTCAACAGAGGTTGGGTAGACTAGGAGAGCTTAAGGACCTACAGGGTTGACTCACGGCTGCTAAAGTAACAGGATAAATAATTATCTGTCACAGCCGGATTCGAATCCGGGATCTTGGAGCTAGTAGAATAGCGCCTCACTCACTGAGCCACCTCCCACTCCAGGACAATTTGTATATAGAATAGATATATATTATACAATTACTGGTGTTAAAATATTATGATTTTTTTGCTTAAATATTTCATACAGAATGTCAAGATTTAGTTCATATTTCAATTCGTAAAGTTCTGAGCCAGGCACTGTGGGGACCCTCGCCCGGCTATCACTGATAGTATTACTTTAGTTATATTCAGCAATGTATTAGAAATTTTATATTTTAAAATAGTATCAGTTCTCCATTTATAACCTCATTATTATACTTCCTGGGAGGGAAAAGAATTTTTATAATATATAGATGGGTAAACTGGCAAGAGAGTCTAATCTCATATTTAAGTTTACCCATCTATATATTAGGGGTATTCATGATGTTGTGTTAAATATAAAATGTTTTACCATGTTAAATTTTATAAGTATAGGATTGTGAGCAACCCTATTAAAGCCATGTTAAATTTTGAATGCATAAGAGCTCCTAGCGTATTTTTTCAGCGACTGGTTTTATAACCTTTCCTTCCAAAATTTATGTTATAGTTTACTTCTAAGTTTTCATTAAAATAATTTATTACAGTATGCCTAAATTGAATGAAAAGTAGAAGTTGTGTAAAAGTTTGGCTACTGAGTGCCTAGTTGATCTTTTAACTAGTGAGGAAGAGAATCAAGATGAGCTTATTGACAACTGTCATTACATTATTATTACTGTCATCCATCGCGCTATTTGTTATAAAAACATTCAAAAAAGTACTAACATAATCAAAACACAAACTACCAGCAAGTAACTTAACACGACAATAAATAAAACGGTGATGAGCTCAGCTGGTTTTTAGCGTGAAGTCATTCTCCATTTAACAGACCTAGTAACAGACTCTCAACCATGTTATATGTTATATAGTTTTAACAAGGTAAAAGATGAAAGTATTTTTCTATTTAACATAATTTATTCCATTTAACACCCTTTAACATGTTAAACTAAGATCATGAATACTCATTTCCCTCGGAAGTATAGACCTTCTTTCTCTACCTGTCACCCCTTTTCTGCTCAGTTGGTCGATGAACTTCATTGTGACATGTCATGATTATTTTTCATTTTGTTCCAATTCCAAAATATCTCCGTTTTACATATTACTATACATATCTACTTCACTAATCTTTACCATATTTAAAACTAGTTTTAATGAGTAGTCTCCTACAATTTATGTTTCTAGATCTATATTGAGAACTTATATCACACCTGGTTTTATTTATTAGCAACTTGTTTCCAGTCTACCTACATGTACACTTCCTCAAGTTGTTATTATTAATATTTTTTTTCTCTATATACTTTATAAACTTAATAACTGTTTTGAAATGCCTTTTATTTTTAATGTTCTGTTAATTCTAATACGTTTGTATCTTGTTTTCTCGTTTAGCCCCGGTAAAGCCCTGCAAAGTGGGCCGAAACGTTGATTTACAATAAATAGTTCTCTTTTACCATTTTGATATCTTTATTAACCGCCACCCAGACTATCCCTCTACAATCTACTTCATCTTCTTTTAATATCCCATTATTACTATGTTTTATTTTTACCATAGTGAAATTCTTCTTGCTATTACATTTTGCTGTTTATTTTATTTTATCGATAATATATGAATTGTCATTTATCATTGTTGATTATGTTGACTCACATAGAAAAAACCCAACTAAATAAAACATGTACAAAAAAAATAAACTTTATACATTTATTAAATGAGGAAAACTATTACTTTTACGATACTATTATATTTTTAGTGAACTTTTTTCACCAACTGCTTTACTGCATTAAAGTATTAATGTATCTGTCAGGAGTTAAGTGTGCCCCATATCCAACTCATATCTAGAATCGACTATAAATGTCTAAGCGTCACCTTTCCGTAATGTTTATTGGGCTGTAAAGTCGTTTGCGGTTTGTTGACAGGATCTGGGAAATCTCTATAGAAATATTACCTCTTAAATATTTTCGGCTATATAACTGTAACTAAGGCTCAGCCCGAAGTTTTACGACCGCGACGTATGGGACCACAACGGCACGGTTATTATCACCAGGCATCTCCAGACATTTATGGAAGAGAGCCATGGTGTCCTAGGTCAAGAAGTCTGTCCGGCTTCGAGTCCAAAGAGGAATACTAAATAGAATGGAATAATCTAAATCATTAGCAGATAGACGAAAGAACAAGATAATTCAAAAGTTTAACTCGATAAATGAAAAATAAAGTAGATAAATAATTTGAAATAAATAAAAAAAAAATCTTTTTTTTTTATTTTAAACCTTTTATTGAAATAATACAATCTTCCACACTCAAAGCCAATAAGTATTATGGATGAAAGTATTTAATCATAAATACAAATAGAAAAATAAATAAATAATAATATTAAAAATAAAACAATATAATATTGTTCTGAAAGGAGAATAATATTGCTAAAACATTCATACCGTAAATAAACATAGGCAGATAAATGAATTAAATATAAGAAAACAGATAAGATAAAGAACTAAAATAAAGTAGGTAAAATAAATAATCTAACACATTTACACTTATATGCAATAGTCACCTAACGAAGCCTTGCCACCAATATGTGGATGGCTGGACTCTGGGATGCCAATTCTTCAAACCCAGCCATATCAAAAGTATTGACAGCCAGTGGAGACCGAGATGGAGCTCTAGAGACAAAATATATTCATAAATTTATCTCAGATATTCTACTAATGCAGGTTGATTAGCTTAGTCGTTACCAAACTGGGTACCGCAACGTATAACAGGGGAACCACAAACGAATAGCATTTTCTGAAAATACTACAAAAAATAATGGAAATGAAAAAATAATTAAATTTAAAATAGTAAATACGCAATGCATTCTAGCACTGATTTTTTATTATATGTTCTTCTTTTCCAAAATATTTACTCATTCTAAGGATAATTGTGTCGAAAATATTTTTTAACTCGTTAGATTGTCGTCTATTTTTTTTAGCACAAGACTGCCAACGCGAAAAAGTTTGGGAACCGCTGATCTATATGATCCCATACTGATTTTATAGTTCCCTACTTTCGCTAAGCATGGGCAAACCTATTTTTCTTCGTCCACTAATATTTTGAAAACGTTTCGCCCTATTCGCTCTAAAACTGGTGGAAAGTTGGGGTATGAAATGGGTCTAGTATAAATTTTATCCACTTGTTTCGCCTGCCAACGCAAACAATTAATATCCTGGATAATTCTATATTTCAAAAATGGCTCGTCCAGTAAATTTTATTCTCAAACGACAAGTCATTATTGACCTGGAAACGTAGGAAGTTATGTGTCGAATAGAAATTTGCAGAATGAAATAATTTCCAGAAAAGTAATTTTCAGAAAATAAAATAAAAATAAATAGAAAAAAATAGCGAGGAAGCTATAATTGTCTATATGACAGACGTTTTTATATAAATTATTTAGATTTTTTATTTGCTTAATTTATCTTTCTTATTAACTTATTTTATGAATTTTTGCCAATTTTATAATTACGAACATGATTGAAATATTAAAACAAATTTGTAAGGTCTGCTCAGCTTATCTGGAAAGTAAAAAAAAAAACTAAAAAAAAAAATCGATTATATTTCATGTATAAATATTTCTACATAATGGCTACAATGTTTATTTATTATTATCTTATTTTTATTCTTGTATATTGTTCTGCTTTGGCCTTAAACTACAAGTTAGGCCAAAACCTCGAGAAATTATTAAAGCAGCTGTTAGCAGAACTCTATATTCCATTCCTAACCGCATCCATTTCATTTTAATTACATCTATCGTCAACATCTCTAGAATCATGATTAATATCATAATTAGTGGGGAACTAGAGTGATCGAGTTGTAATATCGGGAATGGATTGCTTAAATAAGAGGCACAAATGAAGAAAAAAATCAATTTTTTTTTAAAAGAACGTATTCCAAAGATAGCAACGCAGACAGGGGTTGTTTCTCCACTGAGATATTCCTACAGACGTTTCCAAAACTAGTAGGGTTATCACCTTACAATTCATGAAAGTAAAACACAAAATAAAAGAAATACTGGAAGAGCGTTGATTGAATGTGAGTAATAATGTGAGGAACATTGTCCGGCTGCGGTCCATGAAAACTCATTTCAACGAAACTGTTCAATGCGAGCCAACGTTTCGCCCTACATTGCAGGGCTAAAAAATTCATATATAAAGATTTAATACTTTATATTAATGTTTTATAATATAATTTACACACCTTTTACCTCCATTCAACGCTCTATATTTTATTTTCTTCACCATATTGTATTTTTATAATTCTTTTTCATCTATTTTTTTTATACTATTATTTACGAATTCATTCATTGTCTAAATCTTTTTTTTATTCTTATATAATTTTAAGTTTCACTGCTTATCTTTTTATTTTTTAAAATTTACAGTGGTCATTTTTAGAAAAATTACTTGCCACACCTTAGTTAAATTTTATTTTTGCTATCTATTTGCTTACTTTGTTACCTCATTTAAGTGGGTTTTTTTTTGCCTTGATGATGCCCTGCAACGTTGGATAAAACGTTGATTCACATTAAATAGTTATGTTGAGTTTTTTCTTTGATCGCATCCGGACAATCTTCGTTTTATTAGAAAAAAAAGAAATATTTTTATCAGATGTGTACTATTACTAAAGCAAAGCACTTTAATTATATAGTATTATTATTATATTTTCGGAAAATATTATTTTGGACTCCCTGGGGATCATACACCATCACCTGCATGGGAATTAGCTCGGAGATTATTCTTTGTTTTATTTATTCATTTTAATATGTTGACCTCTCTATTTGTGTGTTTTAACGTATTTATTCATTAAATTATTTTATTTTATTAATACTATGTTTTTTTGTGTTGTTTTTTTTAAACTTATATATCCATTCAAGTGTTTCCTGTAACCGGTTTTTTTTAAAATTATATTTTCCTTTTAATCTATGTGTTATTCTTATTCTCGTAAAATGTATCTAGTTGTTTGTTCTTGGTAGACTGATCTACTGCTGTGAGTATGAATGATGGTCTGATCTCACATTACCGTCTGATATTGAATTTTTTTCAGCGGGTCACTGAAGAGGATCTAGGAGGGTGAATTCCGGAGAGCGAATTTGTTGATCGGATGAATTGAATAATTGAGCAGAAATGAGAAAGAAAAATAGGAATGAGTGAAACATTTGTATTGGTTGTACAGACCGAAATGGATTGTAAAAGGAAACTGCAGGGGTGAAAAAAAAATTGTTTATTATATCCTATTATTGTATATCTTTTTTTTATGATTATACCATGTATGTGTAATGTATATATGTCCGATTACGGATTGATAAGTATGCTGTGTGAGATGGCAACCTAATGTATTTAGGCAGCATAGATGAATAAATAAAGTATTTCTCTCTCTCTCTATCCTAATTCGGTCATTTTCTCCCTTTTGGTTTCCAGTACTATCAGTTCTTCCTGCTCTTCAAGAGTACTACTACGACAGAAGAAGGTACCTGCTAAGCGGATCTCCTTCGACACCGACTACAGACTTTCCTTTTATTTTTCCATTTCTATCGACAGGGACGGAGACTAATAAGGAAGCTATTAATAAAGTTGTAGCGGCCTTGGACGAGGTCGGCTCTGCGCTCCACCGACCGTTAGCTCAGTCAATTGTTTCATAATCTGCAATCTGTCCAAGGGCAGTCACTGTCTCTCCGTTTGAAGGAATTCAGATGTGACTTGTTGGAAGCTTCAACATGATCCAATATTAGTTACTAATACAAATACTAAATATAATTGAAGGACTCTCTCATACAAGATTCTAACTACAAACTTTGAAAAACCAATGTCTGAGCGTGAGGATTTTTTTTCTGACCTCCGACTGGTTTCTAACAATAAATCAGTCCTTAGTCGTCCAGAAGGTTCGTATAATCCGAAACTGAAAAATGGATGATTAATAAATATTAATAAATTAAGAACTGAGGGAGCATTTTTTATAAATACTTTATATATATTTTTATTATCTTGTTCGAGACTGGTAGTTTTATAAATAATAACAAAAATTATCCAAACAGTCTTAACTATATTAAAATATATTACACGGAATTGAGCTATGGGGCTCCACTAAACCATCTAATTCCTCTCGAATCCAATCCTTACAGTCCAAAATCATTCGTAAAATCCTTAATGCTCCTTACTTTGTCACAAATCAAATCATCCATCAGGACCTCAATGTCCCCTATGTTGCCGATATGGCCAGAACCAGATACCAATCCTTCCGTAATAAACTTCCCAACCACCCAAACCAACTCGTTTCTAACCTGGCTTCTCCTTCACTACCTAATAATCCTCCTAGGCGTCTGAAAAGAAGATGGCCTTGAGATCTTCTCCTTTAGAAGTGTTTTTGTAGTTCTATCAATAGGTAGATTCTCCACATGTTTTTATCATGCCTTAATATCACTTACAGCAAATTTACTTGATGTGTACAGTTGTAAATAACAATAAATAAATTATTTAAAAAATATATATATAGAGAGAGAAATACTTTATTCATCTATGCTGCCTAAATACATCAGGTTGCTATCTCACACAGCATACTTATCAATCCGTAATCGGACATATATAAATTACACATACATGGTATAATAAGATGTAAAGAGATATAATAAACAAACTTTTTTCCCTATAGTTTCCTTTTACAATCAATTTCGGTCTATACACCAAATACAAATGTTTCAATTCATTCCATTTTTTCTTTCTCATTTCTGCTCCTCCAATTTCACCATTTCACAATTTTTCAATTCACCCGATCAACAAATTCGCTCTCCGGAATTCACCCTGCTAGATCCTCTTCAGTGACCGGTAAACAAATTCAATATTAGACGGTAATGTGAGATCAGACCATCATATTACATGTCCACATACATAAACAGAATATTACATGTCCAACGTTTCGGCCGATCCGGTCATCATCAAGAACAATATAATAAAAATAACAGCTTTAATTATAACTTATTATTAACAGTATCGAAAAAAATTATTAATTATAATTTGCAAAGCTTAATTTCAGGCTCAGAACTTGACATAATTTATAAAACTTGCAGGCCATTATGCCCAAGTTAATTAAACACAGTCCAAATAGGCCTATAAAACACAACCAATGAGGAAAACAGATTTCTTTACGAATAAATTTGCACCATTCTATGTTTTAATTTATCTGTATTTGTCACAATAACATTAAATAATTTTTTATTTTACTATCATTAACTTATCGCAACACTAATCTATCTCAACAACTAATCTACCTTACGTAATTATCACCTTATTTGACACTACAGTTTTGTCTAATCTGTTATTAAAAATCCTAAGAAATTTAATTACAACTAATTAGTTAAATTCAATTATATCTATGATAAACATTATTTTACATAAGCTCTCTGCATAATGTTTGTTCGAATTTCTCGTGCCCGACTTAAAATTAACTGTATAGTTAATATTTTAAAATATATAAATGGCTTCAAATATTTTTGTTTTGAAAGTATTATTTTGTCTGTGTAAAAATAATACTTCAACACAGAGAAAATTATACTTTTAAACATATATATGGATAATTTTTGTTATTTTTTACAAAAACTATTATTGATAAGCACAATATTATTTTCATCAATAACAGAACTTAATAAATAAGAAAGGATAGAAATTTTTTAATCAATATACTGATTTGTTGGATGGTTTCTCCAATTTTGATATTTAAAAATAAGCAAATGGGAAAATTTTGAGCTATTTACCAACTCTAATGTATTCCCAAATGCTTCGATCTCTGGAATTCCCAAATCTTCCCTGTTACTGCAATTCATAACGTTTTTCTCAAATTAAAAATACCCATGCTATCTATTTTATCTCATGCGTAAAAAGGAATAATGTTTTTTTCCCAAAATCAATTAAAATTGTTTTAATAACTTAACCCCCCCCCTTTTTCCTTATGCTCTAAGTTTTCCCATTCTTTACTATTTTAAAAGGTCACATTCATCAGAGAAACCATCTAACGATTCGGTACTATTAATTCCAAAATGTCTAATCTTTCTAATTTATTATGTTTTGTTGTTGGCGAAGGCAATATTGAGTTTCTCAATAATAATATTTATAACATTTTTTCTTCCATTCCAGTCCTCCTACAATTAAATTAATAAATTCTAATTTAATAATATTCATCAAGTATCCTTAAATAAGAGTTCATAATATTTCTCGTATTATTTTTTTAGTAAATAATCAGTTATCTATTTTATTAATTCCATAAATATTAGTTTTTGTTAATTTACTTTTTTTTCTTTCTTCAATTACATATTTTTCATTATTATTTTATTTACTTTTTTTTATAACACTGTAAATCGTTAGGATTGCCTTTCTTAACGAACTTAATACCCACATTATCTTTATTTAAAAGCAAATCTAATTTTTATAATATCCATGCATGTAAAGCCCACAATGGCGATCTAGTAATGACATACAAAATAAAAAAATATTTTGGAACTTCGTTAAGAAACTGTATAATTAATGATTCGTAAGGATAAAATTATTTTCCTTAAAGTTGTTTTAATAATGTCATTTTCCATGATAGTCAATATACGATGAAGAGCCTAATGGTGTCTGTTTTACTGCCTAGTTTTCTGTAGGTCTCCAGAAGTTCTACTTAATATATCAAATATATTTGAAATTGCACAGATTTGAGACATTTCTGTAAATGTCTAAACTAAATGTATGAACAATAAATTATGTTTGTAGAAATTCCAAGAAGGTTGTCCACACAGAAAGAAGTTCATTGCCAAATCGTAAACATTTCTGAATAACACCAAGGTCACCCGGAGCCTTTCCTGAAATACAACCGATTTATTTTCAAGATCTTTGCCAAAAATGCGGTTTTCTAGATCCTAACCATTCGTTTGAACAATTATTGTTTTAACTTAAAATGCCTACACATGCATTTCATTATGCAGTTTTTTTGTTTGTTTTTTTAATAGTATTATCAATTAAGATTAGATAATTAAAATAAAAATCAATATTTTTTCAACAATTTATAGCTTTTTAATAAATTCGTAAAAATACCATTAGTATTTGATTTGACTTTAAAAATTGGAAGAAATTTTCATTCAAACTGTATAAAATAAAAATGGATTAAAACTAACAATAATAATTAACATATGACTCCGACAGTCTCATCATGGATCGGATTGATCTTAAGAGAAGGTACAGAAGGTCTTGACCTTGATCTTTGAAATTTAGAATTTAAATTAGTAAAACCTACTATATTTGTTTGATTCATCCGAAATTTAGATATTATATTCCAGAAACCTAACAGAAATAAATAATGAATTAGAGAAATGTCATATAATACACAAATCGAAAGATTACCGTTCCTTCGTTTTGTAATTGTAAACATAATTCAGTTGAATCTAAATAATTTAATACAAAAAAAAAAAAATTAAAATCTGTGAAAAAATACATTATAAATCAAACTATACTTTTCGCTTTCCTATAAAATAGCTTTGATAAAAAATATGTATCAAACATCTTTGATAACCTATATATCAAATATTTATGAAATATATATTATGTAGTTTAAATATAGATTTTTAATTTGACTTTACAGTAATTTGAATAATTCTAGAATAACAATGTAAAAAAAAAAAAAAAAAATTAGTGTTTTAATATATTTTTCAAAAACAGTTTCAATTTTTGAAAGTTAAAAAACTGTTAAGTTTAACGCTTTTACTTTCGGGAAGTGGTAAACTCAATAAAATAAAATCCAATTAGTTAATATATAAATATATCTGTACCGCTACAACCCAGGGAGGGTTAGGGTGCAGTACTTAGTTTGAAAGTACTGTTACTGGACCAACGGTTGTGCAAGGAGGTGATTTGGTCAGATTCACGGTTGACCACCATTTTGTTTTCAAATAGGGTTGTTAGTAGTAGTCCAGAGAGTTCAGGTTTTAACAACTTCGGACTGTAGTGGCCATCCACTATGGTTAGAAATGGATGGTACCTTATAGATACCCCCTCCCCTCCTACCACCATATCAGAAATGGATATGGAGACAGGTAAGAGCGAGTTCATCACTCGAAACATCGCCTAAATATAGTTGCTTTAATGTCTACATAGCTTCAAGATCCTCTAAAATACATGTCAGATAACTGTTAAAAAAAGTCTCTCTCTATATATGTGTATATATATAAAATGAAACAGCTTTTTTTAAAACATATTAATATATAGTATATTTATAGCCTTATTTAACCTAACAACGTCACCCCCTCGCTAGCTCATCAGCGGACCTTCAAATAACAGACAACAACGAAGGCTGAGTGACCGTGGTTGAGTTAATTAGGACACAAAACGGGGTCGGTCCGGGCTATTTTCGGTAGAAAATTTCATGAAGGGCGGGAGTCTATTTCCTATTTACGTCTTGGCTTACCTTCCTAACGGCCGCGCTCCAGTGTATAGAAACAATATTCGATTAATACTAATAAATAAATAGGCATATAATAATAAATATTTAAAAATTTACATTGAGATTATAGTGGTGCGTAGTTATACTAGAGTATCTTCCAATTTCTTAGAATTTATTTTTATTTTGGTTACAGGCATAAGATAGTGGATAATTTAGGATTTCTAAATGAATCAATTAATTATTTTGTGTATTTGATTAATATTAATAATATTTGCACTAGGTGCAGTAGGCGAATAAAATAGAAAACCAAATTAACAAACAACAAAACCCAAGTAAGCAAAATTTGTAGGTAAAGCACTTCAGCACTGACGATTTATCATGAACTTATCGATATTTGTAAAAATAAATCTGGAAAATTATTCCACATAAAATAAAAAATGAAGTAATAAATTATAAATAATAGCCTAAATAAATCTCTTCTCAATTCGAAGTCAAATCGATCACTAATAAATTAATTTTAGATTACAATCATGCTCTGTGATTATACCATATGTAAATCATTGTAGAGATATTTTAATATCTATTGAAATGAAACAAACATAAAAAATATAAATTTATTTATTATTTGGTTTATTGTTAAAACTACTTTACGAATTATCTTTCCTGTTTTTTGGGTGCTAGCTGAAAGATTTTACGGGTAAATTCACGTTAAAAGTGACTTAAAATGCACTTTGAGCTACTATTTTCGACTTAGTGGTCCCCTGGTTTCTATGGGTTGGGAAGCACTGGAACTGGGAAGCGTATAAAAATAAAAAAATATATGAAAAATTAAAACGTTATTCTAGTAGATACTATAATTTTGTATAGGTAGGATAGGGAAATTATCATATTGCATCACGATAAAATATTTTTAAGTGAATAAGACTTAAAAGGTTTAATATTTGTATTATAGTCTTAAGTAGTATAATTATTTCCAATTAGTAGGTAATGTCCTTATAAAATGATTTATTTCATCCATTAAAATGCAATTGGATGCATTTTCTAAATAGATGGCGTGCTTAAATTCATTTAACTATGATTTAAGCAATTTATTTATTTAAAGTGTAAAAAAAAAATCTTTGTAATATTTAAATTTAATTATCCTAAAATGGTCACTGTTGTAGGATGCCAAATAATTCATGCAATTAAGACATCATTGTGTAGATGCGACCTACAAATGCATAAAACACTAAAATATTCATCTAGTTGGACTAACTGATGTTTTTAAAACTATAAGGAGTTTATAATGTTAGGTTTAAAATAAAATTTTTGTATAAATGGTGAAATTAATTTTTTAAAAAACATTAATTTGTTAATATATCAAATAACCAAAGAAGGCACTACACAAGATTTAGATCGATGAAGAAAATATTCAGTTTTAGTTGGACATGTGACCCACCTACATCTCAATGTTTGATGTGCTTTTAAATTATATACAATCATATAATATGGTAGGCAGATTATTTTTGGATTTTGACTACAGATATACATAACTTTTTGATTAATTATCCCATATCTTAAAATGTAATTGTAAGCAAATAGCATATTTAAAAACGAGTTAAATACTTTTTAAATTTAAAATATCAAAATATATATTTTTTTAAATATTTGAATTAAGGGTTACAGTTAGTGAGTAGATGCGAAATCCAAACACAGATAACATTACAGTATTCATTCGTTCATAAATTAGAAGTCGATTGTCAGTTCCTAAAATAAAATGATCTTTTTCTAAGAATAAACGGTAAAATAACTTAAAATTAAATAAATAATATAAAAATAATTATATTACAAGTGTCTAAACATATTGAGTTTCTATTTGATCCAACGATATATTAGAGAGTATATATATATATAATCATAACTTGTATTCATATTGATTTATAATGCTTTTGTGGAATTTAAAAATATTTATTTATTTTAATGGATGTTTAATGTGAAGAGATGGTTTATAACTTTTTCACTTTGAATTATTTTTGGTATCTCTCAAAAAAGTTAAATATTAGAAAAATAGTAAATTTTCGTTTTTTAATTTAAATTTAGTTAATTTATATTATAGAATCAATAGTTATATGTAAAATTAATATTTTATGTTGTTTCATAAATAAAAACTTTATGTCAGATACATTAATTTTGATTTTTTAAATAAAATTTATAACTAATAATTGAAATATTATTTAAAACAATAATACTTAACTAAAGTAGTGCCAAGATGAATTATAAAAAAATTATGAATCTTAAAAAATAAAAAGATTTTGGGTGTGTTTATACGTTATAGTATGACAAGGTTCACTGTCAGCCTTAATCTTAACTCCCGATTTACATAAACACAGAAAATGTACATAAGAAGAATTAAGAGCCATAATAAACCAGTATTTGTGCATATCAACTCTTTGCCCTTTTCTTAATTTTTTTTATAGATTTTTATCTGTTATACACTATATATAAATTATATACATGCTTAATATATAATATATTAAATTATAGTTATCAATAATATATATATTTATAGTTATACACTACATATATAGTTAGACAGAAATGATGAAGTATCCTTGAATAAGGATTACGACCATTGACAGTTTTAGTAAACAAGAGAAGGATAGAAATATTAACCTCATATGTTATCTATTTATCACTATAAAAGAACAAAAATCATATGCAAACATTTTGAAGGTAATTTCTATAAGGAAATGAATCACATCGATCAAAGAAAAAAAATCTACACATATATGTGATAACAAATCGGTCAAGGTATCTGATAAAGAATGATTACAAATCCTTGCAGGCTTTGCAAACGTTGGTTCCGCCTTTGATAAGAGCCCATGATAGTTAGCAAAATTTGTAATAACTGTGAAAAATTATTATTGTAATTTTAATAGCAACTGTCAAAAACCTAACGTTCGTATAAACGGAAAATCATGATGTAAATCATTTCTCTTTCGAAGCATCCTATATAAAAAAAGAAAGAAAATATAAACGCTTGAAATACACTAATAATTACATAAATTATATTTAACAATATATTTAGCAAGGTTGTTGAAAAATTAACTGATTGATATTTCTTATAAGGAAAACAAAATGAATAATTATAAAACTTAATATTCAAATATCTACCAAACGTTGTACAAATTAGTAAAGTGATTGCAAATTCACACTCCGAAAATGTGATAATTCCTTATATTAAAAATTCTTGTCATTTATATCACAGTTCTTTATGAAATATTGTTTTGGTTAATTATGAAGTCATACTGTTTTTTTTCCCCTTACCTCCTTTATCAAATAGATTAATAACAGAATTAATATATACATACGTATTTAGAGCCCTTCCTTTGCCACATGGCATTATAAAGGGTTGGGCTGGGTCCACTGAAGGTGGGGGATACAATATTGGGGCAGGAGCGGCTGACCGGGGGGTATAAAGAACGGGGAGAGCCGCTCCACTGGGGGATAAAGGGTTAAGATGAATTCAGGCTGACTGATTGATTGTTGATGCTTAGTATTGATTAATGCAATAAATCACGATGAATTCATCAAGTAATATTGACAAAAAAGGAGAAAAAACATTATCGGAATCCATTTTAATCAGTTGTTGAGTATTTTTAAAACAAAAGTTGTGCATTAGAGTATTTAGAAAATCTACTTCCATGGAATAAGGACATTAGTTAATTGTTAAATTTATACTTTATTTTATTTTCTATTTTAGATTTCTCTACAGGGAAAACAAACTACCAACTAGAGCTGGGAAAGCGAAGGGGCACGCTTAATGACAGATAGATCCACAGTTTGATTTTATGAGCTTCTTTATAAAAAAGAACTTGGTTTTAAAATTTATATTTTATAAATAGCCACCCTTAGCGACGTGAATTTTTTTTTATTGAATGTAATTACATATTTTCACAAATTACAAATAAGAAAAAATAAAAAATAAAATAAATACTTTAAATTTTAATAATAAAATAAATATAATAAAAATATATTTATTAATGTGAAGATCATGGCCGTGTGTAATATGTAAAAGGAAGATGAGTGTGGTCAAAAGAACTTAAAATATTTAATGTGAGCCAGCGTATCGCATAAATATATTTTTATTATATATCTGAATTTAACCATTAAAATATAAAAGTACTTATTTTATTTTTAAAAAATATATTTTTCATTTGCTGTTATTTGTAACTTGTGAAAATATGTAATCACATTAAATAGAAATAAATAATTTATGTAGCTTAGGGTGGCTATTAATAAAGTATAACTATATATTAGCAGTGCTTCATTAGGGCTAAAAGAAAATACAAAAAACGTTACAGAATGATAAATAGTGAACCATTATTTTAGTTGTTAGTATGTTTTTTAGCCCTGATGACATTGCAGTGCATGTGGGGAGAAACGTAGGCTCACATTAAATAATTTAATTCTTTTTGAGTTTTTTTTTATCGCACTTGAACCATCTTCCTTGTAGATATTACACACTGCCAATCAACGATCTTCCAATTAATAAATATATTTTTATTATATACCTAAATTTTATCATTAAAATATAAAAGTACTTTTTTTATTTTTAACAAATATATTTTTCATTTGCTGTTATTTGTAACTTGTTCTTTTTATAAAGAAGTTCATAAAATCAAATTGTGTATCTATCTTACATGACGCGTGCCCTTTCGCTTTCCCAGCTCTAGTTCGTAGTTTCTTTTCCCTGTAAAGAAATCTAAAATAGAAAAGAAAAGAAAAATATAAATTTGACAATTAACCAATGTCCTTATCCCATAGAAGTAGATTTTCTAAATACTGTTATGTACAATTTACGTTTTAAAAATATTCAACAACTAATTAAAACAAACTCCGATAATGTTTTTTCCTCCTTTTTATTAATATTACTTGAATCCTGATGTATTTATCGAGATTTATTGCATCAATCAATATTAAGCATCAACAACCAATTAAAAAAAATTTAATAATGGAGGAGGTTACGAAAACAACAACAAAAAAAAAACAACCAATCAGTATGACTTCATAATTAACCAAAACAATATTTCATAAAAAACTGTGATATAAATTACTAAAATTCTGATAAATTGATTAAAGATTGTCCCCTGATATTATTATAACTAGAATTAATAAATGTATAAAAGGAAGATGGTTCGTAAAACAAAATCAATAATTAGAAAAAATTAATATTGAAATATCTAATAATATCTGGAGGACAATATTTATTCAATTTTTCAGAATTTGATGTAAAATTAGTGAAAGGAGTCCATTGGTTGGTTAGTAGTGAACAAAAATTGAATGCTAAGAAACACAGAGAAGGAACAATGAAGAAGAAATATTTTAATTTATTATTGTTCTGATTTCTGTTTAATATATTTAATAAATAATTAATAGGTTCGAATAATTCCTGTTGAGACTTTTCTTCGTCACCGTTGTCAATACAATTGAGAATGAAAACATTTTATGCCTAGTCTTCACCTCGCTAAAGATAATTATTGTCACCATCTGCTTATGAACACTTACATTTCAAATACAATAGCCAATGTAGTAAAGTTATCAAGGATAATAGCGAGACGAAAGCCGTTACTAAAACAGTTATAGCGATTACTTGCAATAACGATAGGATAAGTTGGTAGTGAGTGGGCGGTCCCAGTGAGTGTGTAACTGGAAGGACTCTATCGAAGGCTGTACCAGAAGGACACTAGGAAGGAACTTGTTCATGTTTTATTTATTCCTTGGATCCGTGGTGGTATTTAATAAGGGGCTGCGTTTATCGATAGAAGGGATTTCGCTTGTAACAGAGATCGATTCATAGCGATAATGTAAACGAGTGAATCTTAGCTCTGGTCTGAGATGGACAAAATAGAGGTTAGGTTAAAGCAGGATTCTCAAAAGCTTTTACTCCGATTCATGATTTGGTACCCGACATTGGATATGGAAACCAACATAAAAACCAGGTGCGATGGGCGCATCACGTATTCTCTTCACCACCAAAAAATCGAACAATAAATTTTTATTTTTCTATTGTTATAAAAAATTGTGTTTTAGGATTTAAAACAAGAAAATCAACTTTGTTCCTGCCAATAAGGCAGCTCTTTAACAAAATGTAACCGTTTACATATGATTTCGATCGGACATGCTTGGATGAATCCGATTTTAAAGTACAAACTGCAGTATTTGTTTTTACTTCATTTAATTATAAAATGTTTTTATAGTTCATGCTTAAACGTTTCTTTACAATCGCTCAAAAGCTGTATTGTCGCCCGTCATCTTCACAACTGCCGAAAGATTAATAATGTTACCTATTTCATCCATTTTGTTCAGCAGCCTTAACAATCCTACCAGTGAAACAGTAAGATACCTGGGAATTCACCTCGATCACCGCCTTACCTGGAACCATCATATCAACATTAAACTAGCTCAAACCTAGGTTTGATATAGCAATGCTATATCCCAACCTAAATAGAAAATACAAATTAAAATAAGAAACAGCTATTCTTATTTTTGTTTTAATTCTTAGGCTACTGCTGATGTACGGCTGTAAAGTCTGGGGAGTAGCATCCTTTAGCAAAAGGAAAAAATTACAATCTTTTCAAAATAAAAGATATAATTGCAGTATACACTCCTTGGTTTGTCCAGGACAGCCAATTGCATCGGGAATCACAAATAGGGAAAGTAGAGGATTACATCAAAAATAGGTTTATGGAGTTCCACCCTAGTTACCTATAGTTAAGGGAGCAGTGACTTACAACTTGGAAAACCCAACCACAACCCGAAGACTGAAAACAACCTGGACTTTATTTTGAAAAGATTGTCATTTTTTTCTTTTCGTAAACGATGCCGCTCCTCAGACTATACAGGCATACAGTGCGCAGTGACCTGAGAATTGTTAATATGTATAACTTAATGACAGTGATCTAGTTCCCTGAAGAAATAAAGAATAATAAAACTAAATATAATAACATTATTAGAACTTCTTTAACACTTTATTTACAAAACAACTGTCAAAAGAAAACACTTCTTATAGTGTATTTTAAAGTTTTAGTTGGACAAATATAATTTTTGAGTTCTAATACAAGGCCCCCTTTTCTCCACCAAATTAACTGTGTTTATTTATTGCAACAGTAAATTAAATATAATTTAACTATAATATTTAATATTCAATTGCTAGATAAGAAACTAATGCAATATATCTACACAAATATATACAACATCTTAACCTTAACAATATACTTTGATATCGTTAATAGGTTCTGTTAATGTCACTCTGAAATTTTATGTTATCTTAATTTTTTTTTCTCTTCATCTTTTTCTTAAATTCACTTTCTCTTTTCATTAGTCAATCCATCAATCAAACAAGTCAATTATTTATTTTGTTAAATTCATAAATGTCATTTTTGTGTTAATTAACTTTACTTTTATCTTTTATTAAAAATTATTGTTTTAATCTATTTTAATTTTTTTTTTTGTTTTATTAATCGTTAGGGGTGTCTTTTGTATGAGACTCTTATATTAACCATGCAAGGCTCATCTGGACCCTGTTCCATAATTAAGAACTAATACTATTGATCTTGCAGTATGTATCTGGTACAATTTCACTGACTTAAACCATTCTGCCAGACAATGTCTTACTTTTAAACCCATGTAAAATCGCTAATAGTCGTCCCTATCATGAAACAAAAGGTATTAGTCTTGTACTTTACAGTTTGTGAACTTGTATTTATGCACTAATACTATTGGCTTTTATTATGAAACAGGCCCCAGGACGATCTGGAATTAAATAAATAAAAAGCTATCTTGACAAAATAAAAAGTGGACGAAATGCCAACTCTGACTGAAATGCTTATAAATTGCTTAAAACCTGATCTATGAAAATTTGTAATTTATTCCTAAATTAGTAATTGCAGTGACGATAGGCACTAATTTTATATTGTATACTCAAGACTATTATAAGTTAAAGAAAAAAATCAATAATTAAAAACAGTGGAGAGGCTTTAAAGAGAAATACGTTAAGGGTAAGTGTCCTGCCAGTTCAGTCTGATAGTGAAACTAAAATACTTTCCAATATTGTACGTTATAAAATATTTTAATATGAGACGAAGTATAGAACTATGTATAAAAAATTAAAATCACAATTTAACTATTAAATAGGTAAAAAAAAAATAATATACAGCATAAAACAATAAGCAAAGCTGTTATTTTATAAGAGGGTGAAATTGTTACAGATTGTTAATCCTGAAGATGGATGTATATCCCAAAAATATTGTCCTAGACTTTGGACTTTTAAAGAAATAATGAAGAGTGTTTTAATACTTAAACGGGATACAATTTATTTTATTTAAACAAACTTATTTAAAACGTTTAAGCCGGAATTACGAGATATGTTTTGCAGTTTGATAGAACTTGCTCATACAAGAGTATTTCATTAGCAATATAAAAAAGATGATGCAGATTTGCAATAATTTAAAATGTTCAATTCAGGTAAAAATATTATAAAAGTTCTATTAAATATTAATTATTAATTAGATTACAGACAACGGGATATAAGAGTAGACGAAGGGCGAGAGGGTTACAGAATTAGCAAAACCTCCAACAGTTGACCTCCGTTCTCTGCCTACATTCTTATTAGTCTCGCTGCTTCCTTGTTTATCTCTATGCTAATTCAAATATCACATTACTCTCAACTCAGTAAGCGATTGTTTAAATAAAAATTACTTTACTATTACAGCAATTAAGCTGTCACAGGAGTCCTTGGGCATGAAAATATTATCCATTAAATTTTCTTATTAAATCCCCGCATTTTTTTACTTTCACTTACTTATGTAAGAAATATATAGTAAGAGAGAGTATTATGTTCCTGACAAATTTCAAATTCGATATTTCAACGGAAATACTCATTTTAAGGTCCTCTGAGTCGAAATAACGTAGTCTCGCAAAATGCTCGGTGTGTTATCAGACTAGCTGGAAAACGTACGAATCTGAAATTAAATATTTAAGCAAACCCATTTTATTATATTATATATTATTAATTTTACGAACATTAAAATGTTCTTAT
>NW_027105232.1:98570-110787 GCF_000696795.3 Halyomorpha halys
TTTTTTAACTATAATAGGAACCATTATGTACATGTAGGTCTACAGCCAATGAATAAAAACTTTGCCATCACTAATTTATTTCATTAAATCCTTCTCTTTGGTCCGTCAAAGGTTATGCAAGGTTCTATTTTCAAATGTGTTTTGAGCTTTAAATGACATGGAATTATAGTCGTTCAGACATAATATATTGCAATGACCTCCGAATAAACTCGTGGGTGTTTGCCTGTGGTAATATTAAAGCCAATATTGGAAGTGTGGTCTAGGTGACCTCAACTTGTCGGCCATCCATGCCCAGATATGGGGAAGATGGACTCAGTGTATTAGGCTATTATCTGAGTATTCCGGAAGATGAATGGTCTGATGTCATCGCGTAAAATGACTGGTAATGTTACACACAGCACAACAGCAATTGACGCAGAACTAGGCGGATAGAATTGGCGAATGACGGCAGGCCAAAAAGGGACTAAGTTTACTAAAAATAGCTTTTGGATAGTACAATTGTTCTATTCATATATCTCTTTTCCCTGGTATACGCAAGTAAAGGAATGGGATAGCTCGAACCCCTAACTACAATGTATTGGTTCGAATCTGGCTGTAGAAAATAATTTCTCTTTTACGTCAGACGTTGATCGATTTTAGAGAAACGAATGTACCTTGGTGCACGGTTAGCCTCTATAACGTGGGTACCTAGTCCTTTATCAAGTAAGTAAATTAATTTGACGGATGAGCGTGGATGCTGAGCATATCACATCCTCATATAATCTAAAGTGAAGTCAAGAAAAGATTTTTCCTTATTAGTTACTGAACGCTGTGTTCACCTCCATGATATCTACTATTTTGGAAATACTGATTTGTTTGATAGCTATGCCATATAATTTATCTTTTGAAGGCATTATTAATTGGCTCACTTAACTATGGAATTTCCAATAGGATGGTTTAATTTTTGTTTTTAATCGGACTTTAAAACGAATCAATGTCAAATACGCTTTTGGTCTGAGGCGCCCTGAAGACGTAAATCGCAAAAAAAATTCGAACCATTTTTTACATCTTTTTGAGAATTTGCTTACAAATGGTACCAAAAAAAAAACAAAAAAAAAACGAAGCAACCTAAAGAAAAATCTTTATAGAATTAAAATATTCGTAATTATCCATCATAATTAAGGAATTTAATTGTTGGTGCATTATAGAAGTTATTTCAGCCTTCTCGGACAAAATATTTTAAGTTTAAAAAGTAAAAAAAAATAAATGTAAAATATATTTTCAACAAAATTAAAGTACTGTAAATAAAAATCATTCAAAAAATGAAATTAAAAAAACAAAACAAAAAATTCCTCTCGTATTGCAATTCGTGTAAGATAAGGAATGGGTTACTTCATTATTGAAGGTTTTCTCTTGAGATTATTTTAACAAGTACTCCTTTAACTCTCTCAAAATTATAAAAAATATTTTTTGTGTAATAAAAGGTTTTTGAAATAGAACTGGTTTATCGAAGTTCCACAACTTAAGGAAAAAAAATATATATTTACGGAAATAAATTTGTAACGCAAAAGAACAATCGAAATGAAGCTATAGTAATGGCGCACAACACTGGATGTGTATTTAAATGTTCAGCATTTTATCCTCTGTGTCGTCTGTAGCAGTGCGAGTAAATGCCTCCAACTTACACTGGCTCATGACAACAGCAGACCAGGTTTTAACCCGGCCTAGGGGTAGACTTTTATTTCTGTGGACATCCCATCAAGACTAGAATATAATAGGGTGGTACCCTGTAGATAACCCACTTCCATATGTCAGAAATGACCAGGAAGGGGGTAGAAAAAAAAATGTCATCCTTTTTGTAATGAGCTATTATCTAGAATAGTATCTTAATGCCCCATCGAGAAATAGAGGCAAGAAGTGGAAAATATGGCGGCAGAAATGAAATGATGAGTTTTTAAACATTTTAATTAAAATATCTTTAAAACAAAAAATCAGTGTTAGATACAGTTAGTGAAGGGAAATCACAAAGGAATAAAGGAAAATAAATAAAAATGTCATTGTGTTTTGGTAAAATATATATCATTATTAATAAAATTTTAATACATTATTTTATTTCCAAGAGCTTCATTTATGTCGGCCAATCCCTAGACTGCCAAAGAATTTTTTTTTTACTAATTTAGCCCATCCTAAATTACACAAGATTTTAAAGATATCTTTTAAATTTTCGAGAGAGATTCGTTATTCTGGAAAAAACATTTTATCATGTATTAGTCTTTACAGTGAATTTACATAACTTTTTTTTTTTATTTTGATTATATAATTAAATCTATAATATTATATAATTACAATTTTAAGAGATTGTAAGGCCATTTAATTTCTAAATTTATTATTTTATACTTATTTACAACTGCTAAGTAAAACTAAATTGGTTAAGAAACATATTAAATAAATTGTTACCATTCTATCATACTTCAATGATGTATTTTTTTTTTTAAATAACTGACAAACAGTTGTGAACTGTTCAATCTGACGAAGACTGTTTCGCAACGACAATATCGTTCAAGTTCAATTGAGTGATTAACAATTTTACACAAGGTAAGAACAAAGACCTTGGTCACGTAGGCTGGTGATATTGAGACAGTGACGTGGATTTCGTAAGATAAAAAAAAAAAATGAGAATCAATCACACTTTATCAATAACTGGAAATAGCATTAATAAGCTCCAATGACGCTATTTATTTCTTCCTGAGTGTTAATGCAAAATAAAATTTGCTAACATATTGTAACCAAAAATCAACTTCTTCATTTTATTTTATAAATATATACAGTACAATTAGCTTAGCAAAAATTTTGAAGAAAATTAGTATTTTATGCAAAATACTCCTTTGATCCTTGTTACGGCGGGTAGGGGTTCAAAATGCCTTTACTAGCCTAACAGTGAAGAATAGTGAAAATAAAATAAATGAATAGCAGAACTTTTTTATAGCTGTTTTTGAAGTAATTAAACAGAAAAAACTGAAACAAAATATAGAAAGATATAAACTAGAAAAAATTAAAAAAAGGAACTTCTAAAGCTACAAAAATTAAAAAAACAGAAAATATTGTTTTTTGTATTTGCGACATAAATAAAATTGTCTATTGCCACCCTAGGTGATGGGACCCCTTATGGAGAAATATCCTCTTGAAGGAAAAGATCCGCCGGCCGAGAAATGTCCTCGAGGAAGAGAAGAGAGAAGAGTGGCTTGAAGTATCAGAGCTGGCAGCAACTACTGACTAGCTAGAGAGATAAGGGCGCCTGAGCCGGCGTATGTACATCATAATGTTATTATTAATACTCCCGTAGCCTAAACAGAACATGCTTATACGCAATGCTTATAACCATTACAGATCAATTTATTTATTGTTTGGAACCAATTATTAAAAGTATGTTGGCCGCAATAATTCTATATAAAGCTGAAAATTGTGTTAGTTACTTTGACATATTTACTTATAATATGGAATATCCATGCGCTATATCCAACAGCGGTTCCTAATCTGTAGAACCTAAGCCAGAAATTGAACTATGGACAGACCATAGCTATTTCGAACTCAAAAAATATGTAAGGGCATTCCCCTTCAGAAAAAATATTTGAAAGTTATGTTTCTTAAATGTCAGAGTGGATTTGATTCAGTCCATTGTGGAAAAGTAGATGATTTCTTCCAATTTCAGGACAAAATAAACAAGTATTAATTACACGAAAAATATAAATAAAAAGTTCATTTTTGTTATTTATTAAAAAAAAAACATAAGAAAGAAAAGTGTTATAGTGTTCATTTACTGAAAACTTAATTTCTCAACCATACAATTCCAAGTAAAGCGAACTCATGAAAATAACATCAACAATATCTTACTTTGAATTCATCAAATCAATCCACACTCATTTCAGAACAGATATTTTCATATTATACGCCACAGTTGTTTGTCACATTATATTACCGAACAATAAGTTGAATTATGATTTTATATTATACAATAAGCTATGAATGTGATAACTTCCTTTTAATTTCCAAATTAGTGAATTTGACGTTGTGAATATTTCAGTCGACTGATTGTTCAATAACTTTTAATATCCCAGTAACCTAGTATTTATGTCTTTATAGATACCTAAGTTCTCATAAACTCAGTTTAAATAATCAACGTTATATACACGGATAAATTAAGTTTTAACATATGCATTCGACCAATAAGTCCTCGTGAAATCTTAAAATTTGAAGCAGCCTGTCCTTCTGAAGAGGTAGAAGGTTGAAGATAATATCGTTTTGGCTTGTCATGTATTCAATCTTGCAGTGTGAACTTGAAATTGGAGACAACAATACATAGATGTATGCAGATTACGTCGCGCTTCTCCTTGGCACTGTCCCGAGAAAACCCTGACATTGGCACGAGTTGCTATCGGCACTAGAGCAAGGTCTCGCAGTTCACTTATCAATTTATATATAGACACGGGCATTCTACCGTAATTAAAAAATTGCATTAACATTTATGTAATTTGAGAAATAAAAAATATTACTAACAAATAAAAGTTTCGGAACTATTTTCCTTTTTATCAGAATTATTTCATTGTAATATATCACAATATCCCGGGTATGTATGTATAAAATAAATATGTAATTTCAGTCACTAGGGCTTCTCGTTTTTGACTCACTCATACTTGGACATTTGGACACAGGACACCTCAAAACGAATATTTCCGTTAAAAAATTAAATCCGAAATTTTTCACGATCGTAATACATATTACATATATTTTCTCTCTATATATTCCATACATAGGTAAGTGAAAATAGACATTGTCCAGGAATAAACGGAATAGTAAGTCTTTCCACTTTAATAAAGTTGAATTATATTTGTAGGAGTCAATTTTATTTGTATCACCTTTAATTATCACTGCTCAATGCATTTTTTTTTCAACTCAACATCTCTAATGTTTTATTTTATCTCTAATAATTTTATTTTATTAGTATTATTTTATTTTTATAAAAGTAGTTCAACTTACTAATTTAAGGGAATACTTTAAATAAATACGTTTACCTAATGTTTTATAATTTTCTCAGCCCTATGAATTTCTATAGACCACACTTCCTTCCTCGTACTCTTGGCTGACACTCATGTATCCTGTGCTGATCCACCACTTCCTCTGTAACCCGATCTTCGTGGGGTTCCGAGGCCACCATTGCCGATATACTGAAATCTGCTTACCGCCAGCATCCGTTTCCAAATAGTTACATATTGAGAACCAAATCAAAGAATTCTGTATTTATAATACTTACTGTTTGTAGAAAAATAATAACAACAGAGCTTCATAAGATTTTTTTTTTTTATAATTTATTTATTGCTATTTACAACTGTTTACATATATATACATCAAGTAAATTTGCTGTAAGCGATATAAAGACATAATACAAACATGTGGAGAATCAATCCATTGATAGAACTCCAAAAACATTCTTAGAGGAGAAGATCTTCTTTTCAGACGCCTAGGTGGATTATTAGGTAATGAAGGAGAAGTCAGGTTAGAAACGAGTTGGTTTGGGTAGTTGGGAGGTTTAACATGGATTGGTATCTGGTTCTGGCCAAATCAGCAACATATGGGACATTGAGGTCCTGATGGATGATTTGACTTGTGACAAAGTAAGGAGCATGAAGGATTTTGGACTGTAAGGATTGGATTCGGGAAGAATTCGATGGTTTAGTGGAGCCCCATAGCTCAAATCCGTATGTCCAGATAGGCTTTATAACAGTCATGTAGATCAGTCTTTTGTAATGGATTGAAAGTTTAGACCATTTATCTGGTAAATGTTGTAATAGTCGGAATCGACGAGCAGTTTCCTATCTTTTAGTCTTTTATTCATAAGATTTTAAACAAGTAACAAGTTATATTAATTTAATGATATTTTATTAGTTTTTTTTAATATTGACATTATTATCTATACAAATATGAGAAATTATTAATTATATAAGAACTACTCATGTTACTACAATATTTTTATAATACACTCAGCTTTTGTCCTTTAGGATCAATCAAAATAAAATGGTTCAAGGGTGGTTGCTAAACCATTCTTATTTTGTCTTGAATGTTCATTCCTATATTTTTCTAGAGATAGAAAAAGTGGGTAATATTTTTATATTTGTTAGTTTAGAAATGGAAGCCATTTTTCTTAAGTTAACCTAGCAACAAAGTTAAAACTTTTTTGAAAACATTTTACTTTTCATACTTTATCTAATAGGATACTATAAACATCTTGGCGTTTTGTGTGGTGTGCAACTGACTGTATGAAACAAAATATATATCACTCAAAATAAATGTAACCTTGTTTTCAATATAAATTCTTTCGGTTTGATTTTTTTTTTCATTGAAGCCTCAATATCTCCAATTTGAGCTTGAACGCTGAATTTCAGGTCAATATTTACCAATTTAGGAATAGGAATACATTAAATTTACTTAGAATAATATTTTTAAGCTATTAATTTATTTTTAGACATTAAAAATACATTTCTTCGATCTTCCTAAACCATATAGTTTTTGAACTATTGATGAAACCATAAATACTTGCATTAACTGAAATAAGCACGTAAAATCGAAGAAAAAATGACTATCATTCATAAAAAAATTAAATAATCTCCCACTTTTTCTATCTCTGGAAACATTGAGGAATCAATATACAAAAGTTTAAAAAAAAAAAAAAATTAAGTTGTATTATTTCTAAGCGATTTATAGCAAATCCTTACATTAAGTGCAATTGGTCTGTAGTCGATGGTCAATCAACCAATTTAATTTATTTTGGACCATAAATTGGATTGATCCGTCAGGTGTAATTTTTGAAAATATCACATTATTGCTTTATTTCGAACTGTTTTCTCCGGAATTGTAACTATTATTATAATCGAAAGATGTTTAAACGATAAGTACAATTTTACAATAACAACAACTTAACCCCATTAATAGCTTGACCTAATGTGGAGCGGATGACCAGTGTGCCGGAAGAGCAGACAATAGACCGGAGGGGTACAGTTAGAGTGCTCTGAACTTTATCCACTGCCAACTGGATCGGGAGGAATAAATCTAAAGGCACTGAACCAGGATTGGTTAACTGGCTATGAACAGTTGAAATAACTCGTAAATATAATAACGAGTACATAAAGAAGTTATACTTCAGGTATGCATGGATGTTACTAAAAATTACATTAGACTCTCCGCTGAGATATGAAACGAGGATTACGGTAGCTCAGGAGACCTTGCCATTCATCCTCTATACTTGCAAAAAAGGACTCACCTACTAGACACTAACTTACAGCACTAAAGCTTTTTTAAATTTAAATTTTCATTTAAAGTATCGTTTTTTTAATATCCAACTAATGCCAACGAAACGTTGAATAGATTCACTTAGGACTTCATCTTCACAAGAGACATACTTGGAATCACAATACTATACAGAAACGACAATTAATCGTAGATTTCGATTAATACAACACCTACTTGACAAACGCTATTTACTACAAAAAAACTGTTACACACTATGACAATCAGATCAACTAGAACAAACGGAATTGAGCTTAGGGGCTCTACCAAACCATCATATTCCTCCCATCTCTAATCTTTACAATCCGAAATCCTCTTTAAAATCCTTGATGCTCATTATTTCATCACAAATAAAATCTTCCGTAAAAACCTCAACATCCCATTCGTTGCAGATTTGATCCGCAATAAATATACCTCCTTTCATTCCAAAATTCTTACCCACCAAAATTTATTAATTCATCTCTCATCCTTAACAACAATTCCAAATAATTCTTCGAGGCGTCTAAAAAGAAGACGGCCGCGGGATCTAATAATTTTAGGCAATGATTGAAGTACCACCGTTGGGTGGTTCCTTCCCAAGACTATCATATGTTTTGAAACATTTATCACATTTACTTATTGAATTTTTTATGCAGTTGTCAATTTCAACAAATATTTTAGTTCAATTTATAATAACAAATTCAATAATATTATAAATTTTAATTTATTCAAATATTCCAATAGCGACAAAAATCTTTCATACCCAAGAATTAAAACATGAAATTTTATTAATATTAAACTTTCTGAATCCTACAATATACGCATTTCGATTGCGTTTGAACTCGACGTAAGAATTTCAATTGGAATTTTAAAAGAATAAATAAATCAAAGTTTTTGTAGCAGTAAAATCGTGGTGATTGCGGAACAGTTGGTGAGTAGAAATTAGCACAGAATCGAAGAAAATTACTACCATTTATAAACAGAGAAAAAAAAATCCAAATTTATTTTTTTTAAATATTTTTTATATTCATATCTCTCAGATTCCAGAGATTGAAAAAAATCTATGTTTCGTACCTCAGCAGAAACATTAAAACGGTATTCAGATCAGTGTTTCTGCGATTCAAATTCAAAAATAATACTTACATAAACTGATAAATATTCTAATGGTGAATAAGGGTGAAAAACAATGTATACGCTCCTCGAAAATAAGCCACAATTAGAAGAGACATGAGAGCAGACAAGTGATGAATCACTTTGCAACCATCCTGTATCCTCTGAACAGACAGAACATGACACCGAGGGTATATTTCTGTTGGTGAAAGAGACACCATCTCTCTCCCTGGCAGCCGTACAAGAATGTCCTTATTCGCAATTAGAAATAAAGATGGCTCCAGAGAGTAGCCCTGCAGCATTCCTGTTTTAATGTCCCTCAGTTTAGATGGCTTATTCTTGCACTTCCTGGTTCTCTTTCAAATTACTTTTTTTATTCAAGTTTTCATCTTACAATAATGATGTATTTTTTAAAATCAATTAAAATTAGAAAAAATGAATCTTTTTTCTATCATAAGTTATAAAAATTAATAATAAAATAAAAGTAACAATTTCATTTTAACTTAATATGTATTGTTACATTAATAAAAATCAATAATATTTATTTTTATTCGTTTTCGAAGAATCGATTCCTAAAAAAAATCCCTACCTTTGTAGGTGTTGGGCAAATAATTAATTTTTTTTTAAAATATTTATTTATTGCTATTTACAACTGTAAATTATAATACATTTAGTAAATCTGATCTAAGTTAAATTGGAGTGTTACAGGCGAGTAGAAAAACTACCCATCGGTAGCACTCTAATGACATTTAACATTAGCTGGTCTCATGGCCATCTTCTTTTCAGGCGCCTCGGAGGATTGTCAGGAATGGAAGAGGATGCAAGTGGTTAGGGAGTTTATAATGGAAGGAGTGATATCTGGTTCGGGCTAGATCGGTTACATAGAGAGCATTACGATCTTTATGTATGATTTTATTTGTGACAAAGTAAGGAGCATTGAGGATGTTACGAAGGATTTTGGATTGTAAGGATTGAATGCGAGAGGAATTCGAAGGTTTAGTCAAATAATTAATTATAATTACATATTTACATAAGATTTTTTTGATAATTTTAATTTTTTATAATTGTGGACTATAACTAGTTATTGTAATTTTTCGATATAGATATCACATTTTAATATAGATTTAGATTATTTTGTATGTAAAGTTCGTCAAACTTGTACTGAACATGTTACTTAGACCGTTCTATTCTGAATAATTGGTTTTGTTCTTTACAACCAAGGTGGCACCTGTTTTGAGTAATCAAAGTTAACACGCAACGTAAACCCTTTCAAACTCATTACACTGAGTTCCACTTCATTATGGAACTGACTATACTGATTAAGCCTGACTAGCTGACTAAAGTTTCCTTCTTTTCATCATGTTCATTTTAATACAAAATCTTATTCCTTATTTATCTATTATTTAACTGTTTTTAGTTTTTATTTAATTAAATGTTTTTCTAACTTTATGAACAATATCAGTAATTTATCTATTCATTCCAGTTCAGTTATTTTATTATTTTCTCGTGAATCATTTAATTATTATAAACACGTATATTTATGAACTCATTGTTCATTATTTATTTTTCAAATATTGTGTTATGCATCCATATATTTACTTGTTTGTATTTTTTATACTTATCTTATGTGAACAATATAGTAGGAAGTAGTTTATAGGATATTTTTGTTTAAGAGTATTTTGATATTTCCGCAGCATATATTTATTTGTCTTTCTCTTTAATTATTTTTTATAATTAACTTCAGCACATATCCATGAATTCATGGATATAATATATCAAAATGTTGCAAATTGCTTGTTTTATATTTATTTTACTTTATTTAATTTCTATAAAATTTACTATATAAGATTGCAATAGGAGTGCAGTGGCACAGTGGTAAGGCACGTCGCATAACTCCAAGAACCCGGGTTCGAATCCGGCTAGACAGAATATTGTTTTATGTTACACTATAGCCGTGAGTCAACCCTGTGGGTTCTGGAGCTCTCCTAGACCAGCCAGCCTTAAAAATTGGGTACCCTTAGTTGGGTAAAAATCTGGCGGTCGAGCGTGATTCTGACCAAATCACCTCCTTGCACAATGGTTGGTCTAGTAATATTACTTCCTTACAAATTACTGAACCCCTGACCCTTCATTTCTTTGTGAATGAACCATTCAGATTTTAATGTTCTTAAATTTTATAATTGCAATAATTTAAGTGTAATCTTTACATGATTACTAAATTAATTTTGTATAATTTATATGATATTTATATTTCCCTTATTTTTTTATAAATTGTAACAGGTCCATTTACAATTGTGGCCTGTAAACCTTTTTTTACTGAGCACGGTATTTTACAAATTATAAACAAGAAAATTAAAAATATCCAGGAAAAGCAGAAAATCTTTAAAGACTAACAATCCAAATAAAATAGATTTTATAATATTTAATTCAAATATTCCATTTCTAAAGCAATCGAATGAACAGTATTTTTGTTTTTTAAATCTCATTTGTCTATTTAAAAGATATATTTGTTTTTTCACATCCTAAAATATGAATGCTTTAAATAACCTTTCTGTCATAAGAAAAATCCGTTTGATATAGGAGTACACACCAGCACTGGAAAAGTTTTTGTTTTTCCTAAATGAAGACCTCCGATTACCCCCCGGCACCGATAAAAAAACAACATATTTTAATACGTACTGGCCTGATTAGGTTATTGAATCTTAAAAAATCGAAAGCAAATTACAAGTCAATAACATGATTCTTTTTCTAAACAAGAAACCAAGAAATCGATAGCACAAAGTTCCGAGACATCGATAGTTCGTTAGCAGTTGAGAAGGACGAAAGGCAATCATTACAATGAGGAGCGGAAGTTAGGAGTGTTGTATGACACGAGCCCAGCCCTATGTTGGATATCTACCAAGACCATGACTTCCGCCAGTGGGTGTTCCCTCTACATCTTAATATATTCATCGTTTGTCCTCTGACTCTCTTCCAATGACGTCAACGGTCGTGATCTACTGGGTTTTCTCAATTTATTTTTAATTTCGCTACCTTGTTACGACGTTTCCTTATAAGATAATATTTTCCTTCAAACTAAGGAAACTAACGTTACAAAACCATTTTATCCGTATGAATGTTCAAAGAAACTCTTTGATTCTTTGAAATGTGAAAAAGAATAATGATTTTATTTTAGATTCACTTAAGGTAACTAGGTATAATTATACATTATATTACATATTACATGATTTTGATTTAATTTAAAATAATTTTGTTCATTCATTCGCATTTCAAAACTACGGAGTTGACATAAAAAAAAAAAATTAAATTTCCATATTATACATTTTGGTAAAAATATTAGTTTCGTCCAAGGTAAGTAGTTAGAAAAATGTAATAGAACAGCAAGAAACATATAAAAACGAACATAATTTTAGTTCCACAATGGTCGTAAAAACGTTTTATTCACAAATTAGAATCCTAGAAAATAGAATCAAGAGCTTTGAATTGAAAATCTAGAGAAGCAATCTAGGATCAGAGCCTTAACTGCTTCCAAAGACTGGCCAATTAATACCTCATGACATAATAGCAAGGATGTTACTCGGCGGGACATGTTACTCGAAGCAATCCATCAGGACACCTCTACACAATAATGAATGACAGTATATTAGGCAAGAGACCCAGAGGCACACTCCAGATGGATAGACAGAATCGACTAAGATGTAAAGAGCTGCTTGCAGAAAACTGGGAAGCAGTAGCTCAAGACAGGCAGGCGTGGAGCGCGTTGGGCGGCCCAAGATGTTTTTTTTGTAATATAATGTATTTTGTAAATATA
>NW_027105232.1:110838-149580 GCF_000696795.3 Halyomorpha halys
TAAAATGTATTGGATTAAAAGAGAAAATATATTTAGAGAGCTATAAAACAATTACGAATAAAAAAGAAAAAGAAAATTTATATAGAAAAAAAAACAAATAAAATGTATGAATAAAGAAAAAATAATACCCTATATATCCACTATGTATTATATGTTGAATTAAATTTTACTATTTATTTTTATATATAATTATGAATTTAAAAAAAGTAATTGTTTTAACTAGTTACAGTATTCTGTGAATGTAGCTACCCAATGCAGTAGGGCATATGTTTTTATTAGGTGTTTCTATCTCTAAAATGACGAGATTCTTCATTCATATCCAAAGCAGTTTACGTCTTAATGCCCTCCCTCGGCCTCCACTGCATTTCAATACGTTTGAAGTTGAGAGAGATGTAGGAACCCCTGACGTTTTATACGACACTATTCAAAGTTGTGCTACAGGCTGGTTTCGTAATTCTCCAGATTCATTTCAAAATAGTATTTTTGAGTACATATGATCATGTTCAATATGTTTATTTTATTTTACTATACTTGTAATTTAATTTTATATTGTTTTCTATTTATTTAGTTTTTATTAAGGTATATGAGGGATTTGACATTTTTATTATTTATTAAAGGAAAATTAATTTTCAGTAAAAACGAAACGATTTACACATTTTTGTAGTGTTGTTATATCAGTTTCCAAACTGTTTACCTGACTTTGACAAACACCCCTCAGCTGATGCCACCGAAGGAGAAACCCAAACAACACTAAACCACTGCAAGGCCGCCTACCTAGATTCTTCCACTTTCACTCATAGATTCCATTCAGTGAGAGTGAAATACAACAGACAGTAAAGGGGCTGTCCCACTTCCAGGGGTTGGGTGGGTTTTTACTTTAGTAGGTAGTCCTGTAAATCACAAGTATGTGACAATTTTTAAAATAGTTTTCTAACAACAACTCTAAGATTTTATTTATCTTTCAAATCCAGACATGAAAAATAATTCAATTAATATATATTAATTAGTATATTGGGAGATTTAATACTAGTTTTTGGCATTCTTCTCATCCCGTTGGAAATTTCTTAAATATTTCAAATTTTAAGAAAATCTTAAGTAGACCAAAGTGTTTTGAAAGGACATGGGGTCGCCTTATACTGTTTTTTTTTAATTAATAAAAACTTCTTAATAATAATACAAATTATCCAAATTGACTCAATCTTCTTTATTAAAACATACTACATGTCCAACGTTTCGGCCGATCCGGCCATAATAAAGGACAATCTTAATTTTAGTATAACAGCCTGACTTTGATTTATTAAAATTTGCAAGCTGTTATACCCAACTAAATTTAACACAGTTCCAATGAACCTGTTAGTCTCTGTAGCATTTATGTTGTAATTATATAATCATAGTGGAATACGAAAAATGTGAAGGATGGGTATTATCAATAAATGCTATAGTGACAAACAGATTTAACTATAATAAATTAACTAGGATATAATATCTTCAAGTTTTAATAAATCAGTGTGAGTCTGTGATATTAAAATATTTTTTTCTGTCCTGTCGAGGATATTTGATTCTATGATGATGTTCAGAGAAGAGCTATGTTTTCTTTAATCTCAGGGAGAGTTCTGTGATGGCTTAAGATTGGAGTAGACAACTAATTTTTGGTGATGAGAGAAACGTGGATCCATTCCACCATAATTAATGGATTGAACTTTGGGACCTGATGAAATGCATGTTTTGAAATCTAAACTACCGATATTGGCTCCTTTGCTGTTCTCATATATCCCATAATATCCATAAAAGTTATGAGGAACATTACCGTAAACAACACTAGGATTGTCCTGAATGCTAGATGTACCTTCATCAGCCACCTGGTAATGTGTTGGAGCGCCACACTGAAAATTCCCTGGAATCATGGCTGATACTCTTTGTTTATGAGTGTGTTGATCACTACTGTTATAATTCTGAAAAGGTGTTGTCAAACCAGATGTGCCATACACATATTGGTCATTGGAACCATATTGCTGCTGGCTTTCAAGAACATTTTGATAAGAATTGGTTAGGATTGGAAGAGTCTGGGTTCGCTGAGATGGATTACTATCATCCGGGTAATATGGATAAGACCTACTAATAGCACCTTACACTCCATCAGTTGACGAAGCACACGTACTCTGGCTTGAACTAGTAGTACGTACTTTACTACTAGTCGATGTCATCTGACCAGATGAAGAAGTTGAACTATAAATGGATGGAGATTGATGAGCTGTCTTTGAATATGGCATATGCCGAAACGCTGGACATGTAATATGTTTTAATAAAGAATAAGTAATTATGTTACAATTAACATAGTAGAAATCAAACTGTATTTGTCGTTATAACTCTATTACGCTAATACAGTTACAATTACTATAATATGTTTTTTTTTACTTAGTTTTGTATTTTACTATCACTAACTTATGACAACACTATGATAGTGATTAGTTAATGAAAGTAAAATTAAAAGAAAATTGGTAAATAGAACTTATTATTCAATGGTATAGTATCAAACAGATTTATGTTGACTATGCTAAATGTACTACGGCATAATACCCTGTAAAGTTTATGAATCAATGTGAGACTTTGACACTAAATCTAAGATTGATCTGGATGATGTCCTGAACGGCCAGAAACGTTGGACATGAAATTATTTTTTAATTAAGAATGTTGAGACACTTTGGATAATTATTAATAAAACTATCAGTCTCAAAACAAGATAATAAAAATATATAAAATGAATGATGGGATAAATTCATATTTATATATTCAAATTCCCTAACTATGTGAGAGAGGTATACAGAATTCATGTGCGTCTCTTCGACTGATAAAACATCCATTGAGCCGCCGTTGACTTTGAATATCAGTGACGTTGTTGGGAAAATAAAAGAGATGTTCTAGAGTCCCGCTTTTCCCTCTACTTTATTTATTTTTTAAATCATTTTTTCTAATATTTAAACTGTTTGTTTACAGTAAGAATAAATTGACTCAGCATAATAACTTATTGTCCCTAATTGTAATATTTGCCTATAAAAACCTATAATTACAATTTTATGCTGTTTAAAAAACCAAATTCTATTTTTCGTATCTCCTGGGACCCTCCAACATGTTGGGAAAATAAAAATAAAGAAATATTGAGGAACTTAGATATTTTAGGTACATAACATGGAAAACTTATTACTAGTATTAGAATTAATCTATTGATAGACACATGTTGATGTTTCAATAGTTAACTATCCACCTAAATTAGTGCCCGTAGGTCCAGAGAGGTTTATGATGGTCTCTTGAATTATCATACAGTAAACTATTGGAAAAGGAAGCAGTGAGTAAGGCGTTCTGCTACTGTCTTCCAGGCTTCAAAACGGAGGTGGAAAATAGTTATTCATTCTGTTAATGCAACCACTGACTCACGAGTCAACCCTGTGCGAACAGACGCCTATTTGAACACAATGAGCCTTTATAAAGTGAGTAACCTTAATTGGTGAAAAACCTGAGCGTGATCTTGAAATTATCTCCTTGTACATCCGTTGCTTAAGAAACAATCCTTTCTTACAAAGTACTGAATACCTGTCTTTTCATGTATGTTCTGGTAGTTCATGGATTGTGCTGACGATTTGGCTGGGGTTTTTAATTTAATTTTGCGATTTTGTTTCAGTTTTCTTTCGTAGAGGAATTGAAACTTCCACAATTTCTCGTGAATGTAATAAATCCCTCAGCCGTTTTTGCAAGTCGACATTTTATCTTAGATAAATATTTCAAACCAATTATTCCTTTCTACAGTGACATCCATCTTTTCTAAACTTAGTCTAAGCAAAGCTACAACAATCCAGACCGATTCATGAGAAAAGACTTTTTGACTGATAAGAAAATACCTGCTGACAATAGATTCCGATTCTACTTCGGAAATGGAGGCACCCTGACCCTATAGGCCTTATATCCTTTCTTTGTGAATATTGAACGGAGGATTCGATTTCAATTCCAAACAATGACCGAGCCATGAACGACCACCTGTTCGGAAACTGCGCAGCCGGAGATGACACCTATATCTCGATCAAGTCTCCTCCTTTGCATAAGGACGGCACAACAATAAGACAGGAAGCAGTAAACGTCTCAGTATTGACGTCCGCTCCGTCCTTGTCCTGTGGCCCTTGTGGCCAGTGCTAACTGAATAGTTATTGTCATCCACTTGTTAATATGCTAATTCCTGTTTTCCATAACTCAAAAATAAAAAGTTCCATAATGGAGACATCGGAGAACCTATGACCCATTTACGAGTAAATTAAACCGTGGTCAAGAAATGAATGCAAATCATAAAGACAAAAGTGATCGGCGTTGATTATTGGATTAATAAAACATAATGACAAGACAAAAAAATATGATGTTCGCTCATCTTACAACTTTCATTTACCATCCTATTTCTAGTTAAAAATAATCCTACTTCCTGATTACATTAGGAACGTAACGGCCGTGCGCATCGGAGCGTGGATCTCAGAGCACTCGGTCCAAAACGGTGTGCGTCCAATTTTCATTTTTTTTTTTCTTACCCCTCGTTTCTTTATTATTCATAACATCTACAATATAATTGTAATAATATATACAATTATTTACAGAAAATTACCCGAGGGAATTTTAAGGAGGAAAAGAAAGGAGGACGGTCGTCACCATCGCCATCATTTAGTCCATCCTGGAGCACATTTTCTCCATCAGGGAAGTGAGCATCGGTCTTCTGGGTCGAAGGTAGCGTCGCCAAGGCAGGCACAGGCTGCTGGAGTTGTGGAGTGGGCTGCATCGGTGGTTCTCGGACAGCGGCGGTAAAGGCGAGATCGCTGCCGACCGGCCTGCTTTGTTGCCTGGTGGAAGTGGGTGCTGGTACAGTTGTGGCAGTCTGGCTTCTGGATCTCGCCACAGTCATAAGATCCGTCCTCTTTTTGCAGTTATAAAATGATCCATTATGCTGTACATAGCAGTGCTGGCAGTGGGGAGGTGCAGTTTTCTTCGGGCAAGGCTCGAATTGATGTTCACCACCACATTAAGAGCAGGTGACAGTACAGCCACAGTATTTCATGGTGTGGTTTTATTCAAGGAATCTGGGGCACTGCATGGGCCCTCCATCTTACTTAAACTTCAAGACCCGGAACCTCACGTGCTTGGATATCCTCAAGGCGTACTGACGGATCTGTTCATTTGGGTAGGTGCGGTTCTGATCATCTCTCTTTATTAGCCGCCAATGCATTCTAAAGTCACTTGACGGATTTTTAGTTCTTCTCTAATCACTTCTACGGGGGGTAGTCTATGCTAAATCTGTGCAACACGAATTTTTGGAACATTTATTGCCCCTAGGTGCGAACGTGTGATATCGCACTAATTGCAATAACACAGTAGTGTTGTCTGAAAAGTTCGATGGCAGTGATGTGTTCTGATTCAGTGGTGAGGTAGGGCCTCTTTTCTTTTTCAGATTTTTTGGTGGTGAACGTAGTCACTCCAACTGTTGCTGGCATCTGCTTTATTGATATTTGTGATAACGCCGGTGAGATGATTACAAGCGGAGGAGGCTTGGACTAGGCTCTTCTATGAGCAACCTATTAAATGAATTGTCGTCAGTTATTTGGAATTTTGTCTTACGTTCTTTAGCTAATGACCGCAGCCTAAAACAAGTTTTGTTATTGGCAACCTGCCAGTCTACAACTTCGTTGAAGATTCTGTGTTCCCCAAGGTCTATAGGGGTGTGTGCTGGTGCTTCTCCAGCAGGTACTGTGGCTGAAGTGCCACTAGGTCCAGTGAATGGACCATGGTTCACACTATGGGCGAGTCTGGAGCTGTCGGCACGCTGCTAAAGGCTAGCTGCTGGAGGAGGGCTGAAGGTTACCTGCTGCTGAAGGCCCCGCTGTGGAGAGCTGGCTGCAGGGTCGGCAGCTTCTCAGAAGACTGCTACTTTGGAAGAGCCAACAGCTTCGGAGAGGACTACAGCTCAGGCAGAGTTGTCAGCACCGGCAGGAACAACAGATCGGCAGAGCACAGATCTGATAAAGTGACGGATCGGAAGAGTCCAACTCCGGCGAGGTCAAGCTCGACAAAGCGACAGATCCGGAGAGGAAAGGTTGGCAAAGGCCTGCTGCTGAAGGCAGCAAAAAACTTTTCTTTTTTTTTTTCTAAACCTCTTTATTTCATAAATATATATACAATACGGATTTATATGTACAATGAGTATATAAATACAATTACAATTTTTCTTGTTTTGCCTTACGGCAATCATCAAAAAACTTTTTTCTTTTTTTTTTTTTTTCCTAGCCCCTATAGAAAAATTTATATTGTTGAAAATGTTTATAGATATACATATTTACAAAATTGTTCTTTTACTGGAGCATTGCTCCATTCTAAGGACAGGATGAGATTTATAATTCTTTGAGTGTATATAATGTTTAAGTAGACGAAGTGCTGGGGCACACTTCGTTTTATGAGTTTTATCCTACATACTAAAAACTAAAACTAAAGAATGTCCTTTCACTTCATTTCAATGGTCGGTACATCATTGGCTACGAGGGTGGAGGTCCTGCCAGCGTACTGGAGAGGGCGCTGGTGTCAGTGATTGGAAGAGTGGATTGGTCAGATGTTTGAGGGAGTCAAAGAACTTGACATGCCTTCGACCAATGAACTCTGGTACTGTAGGTAGTTCGAGGAGCTGATGTAGTTCCGGAGGCTTCTTCTTCCACGATGTAGTCCGGACCATCCTCCGCAGCATGCTGTCCTGGAATCCCTGAAGGTGGCGCTGCGTGCCGTCAGAGAGGTATGTGAAGAGTGGTGCTCCGTAGTGAAGTGCCGGCCTCAGAATGCTCTTGTAAACTTGGAGTTTGAAGGGGAAATGATGGTGTTTATGTTTTTATTTTCTCCAGGGTCAACAATAAAGGTTTATAATGGAATATAATAAATCGAAAAGAATAGCCAGGAAGTACCATTTTAACATCAAAAACAGTTTTATTTTTTAGATCAGTTTTCATCAGATTTATCATAATTAGAAGATTATTATGACATCTCTGTCCGTAAATAATGACAAAGGTCAACTTTTCTATTTTATTCAGTAATTTTATTTTATGAGTACACCCATTAAACTTATCGTAAAAATGATATAACATTTTTATTACCTATTAATATCCTTATCAGCATCATTAAATTTTTATTGTACGATTAAATTAATTGACTATGCCATCTTTAGTCAAAAATAGAAAATTTAAAAATTAACTCTCATAAATAATATATTGCAACATTACCGCATGTCTCTTAGTGTGTTTTTTCTCTAGTTTTATAGACAGATATTAAAATCTTCCATACATAAGTTTAATGATTAATATTGCTAAATACAATAATTATAATAATAAAATAACTTTATTGAAATAAGTACTAAATAATACATTTGGTACATACTTAGTGTGAAAGAGATTAGCTCAGTGGTAAGGCACTCCAAGGACCAGGGTTCGAATCTATCTTTGGCAGATAATTATCTTCTCTTTCACTGTAGCCGTGAGTCATTACTCAGGGTTCGGGAGTCCTTCGGAGTCAAACCAGCCTCATAAAGTGGGTACCATTATTGGGTAAACAACTAACGGTCGGGCATGATTCTGGAAAAATCACCTCCTTGCACAAACGTTGGCCTAGTAACAGGACTGCACAAAGGACTGCACCCCCAACACTTCACGAGTTGTACCGGCGTAAATTTAATGTATTTTTTTATGTAAAGGATTGAACGCATGTGAATATGAAGTACATCGTCAGGGCTGCGGTCAAGAACAGTTTTCAAGTATATTTTCTACTTCATTAATGAATAGTAATTGATTTTAAAATGTGTTACTTATGTGGAAAAGTCGACTCATACAAAATTAAGAAACTTTTGGGGACTTTTTGCTCTTTTAATATACTTTTTTATTTATTTATTGAAATTTACAACAGAATACAAAAAATACTAATAAAATAAAATCTCTGTAAACAAGAGAAATGTTTCAGAACACATGATATTCTATAGAAGAAATCACCCAATGATGATAATTCAATTGTTGTTTTAATTATAAGATCCCGTGGCCACCTTCTTTTCAGAGGCCTCGAAGGATTATCAGAGATTTCTAAGAATAAGAGATTAAGAACTAAGGTTTGGGTGGGTAAGGATATAAGAATGAAAAAGGTATATTTATTTCGGGTCTAATCTGCAATCAAATGTATATTGAGGTCTTTATGGTTGAGTTTATTGGTGACCTAATAAGAAACACTCAGGATTTTACAAATGATTTTGGATTGTGAGAATTGGATGAGAGAGGAATTTGATGATTTGATGGAGCCCCAAAGCTCAATTTCGTATGTCCAAATAGGACTGATTCTCATAGTGTATGAGAGTTTCTTGTAGTAAATGAGAAATTTAGAGCGTTTGTCGAGTAGGTGTTGCAGTAATCGGATCTAGGAGCTATTCTTTTAAAATAGAACAGATTGAATTTCAATTTATAACTATATAATTATAATTTCAATTTAAGAGTAACACAAGAGAGATTTTATGTTTATTCCTTAACATAGTTGAGATCACCTGATTTTTTATATCTTTTGAGGCTTAAATATCACTGCTTTTATTTTGTATTTTAAATATACCAAAGCATAGACAAGGGTTATTTTGTGACGGCCCTATTAGCTTTGGAACAATCTGCAGGAAGACCCTAGTTTTGAAAATAATACCTGTTTACATAATAATCTTTGGAATATGTCCAATTAAAAATAAAATAAAAGTAAAAAATATATATATTAAATCAAAGCATTTTTTTTTTTCAAACCAGTTTAAACCTTATGATGTTTTTGATAAATGTATAACATAAATAAGCACTCACGCCCTCTAAATGAAAAAAATATATAAACAATTTATATTCGATTCACAAAAAAATATATTTTTATATTTATAATTTTTGTAAAGTTGCTGAGCATTTAACATTCACTGGATTGATTTTATTTTCAGATACTTAAGCTAAAATTTTATTTTTTTTCATTACGGAAAGAAGAAAGAAAAAATCAAGTAATCAAGAAAATATTTTAAGAAGGAATGTGATCTAAATTACGCCTACATAAGTCAATGGTTATCTCTTGGCGAGACGGTACGAAGTGAAAATGCTTTGCTATCAGTTTCTTAGAACGCTATCTTCTAGATACGGCTTCAAATACGCAGTATAAGGCCTGTATAAGGAAGGCATTTCAAACTGCTTGATTGAAACAATATAATAATTATTAATCCATGCACATGCTCATATCATTCATTATATTTTATTATTTCCCAAGGACGTTTTTTTTTTTCTCAGTACTCCATATCTTACTTGATAACTCATCAAAATCATTTTAAAGATTTTTTTCACTGTAACAAAAAATAAATATTATTACCATTCTACAACTTTATTTCAAATTGGCGGCAGAATAGAGGTTACGTTCGAGCATATATTTATTTATGAATATAAAGGAATAATACAAAGTTTTTTGCAACTGTTATTTTTGGGACTGGTAGGAGCTCTTTTTTTTTTTTTTCTAGATTTGGAACCAGAGCTACAGGACATCTCAGATGTCCAACCGGGCATTTGCATCAAAGGATCTTTTAAAATGGCGGTCGGGTTGAGGTATCTCACACCCATATCTAGGCTCTTTCTGAAAACTGAGTAAAAAATATGATATGTTTTAGAAACATACTATAGCTTATACTATACCTAAAAAAATAATTAAATTATGTATTTAAATTTAAATAATTAATAAAAACTTAGCGACTTCAAAGGTTTGTTTTCGATATTTTCAATCTATATGTGGAATTATGGTAAATATAATCAGATAAGATAAAAATAATAATAATTAGAGAAATGTGCAAAAACGTGAAACTTTATTGCCCCGTAGGCAAATTTGTTATATGTTCTGACCCTGTCCCTTGAAAAAGTCTGCAAGAAATGATATTGAAAATTGAATAGGTTATTATTCTAAAGTTTATCTTGTATTTTAGGAAATTAATAAACTGAATTACATATTATTGAGAGGGATAGTATATCCTAATCACCTTCGAAGAAATTGAAGCCAAAATGAGGAGAGTTGACCACGCCCTCGAAGCTCAGGTTTACGTTGAGGTTAAACGGAACGTCCACCATGGTAATATAAACTAAAAAAGAAAGTAGCCAGTGATTAGCTCCTACTCCCCTTACACTCCTTTTCCATGATCTGGAGTTCATCTTAAGGCCCGCCTTTTTGCCTTCACTTTTCCTGGCATCTTATGGTCCCCATTATATTCCTTCCTCCAAAAGTGAACGTCGCAGTACATAATTTGTTGCTGCATTCGGATTCTTATCTTTGTTCGAACGAATTGAAACGAAATATAATAAATAAACAATTATTATGTATTGTATATTCCCTATGGGATTAGATCAATCATTAAACTGAAGACAATGGCTGTGGAGTCAATTTTTATTTTAGTTATAGGTCCGCATACATTTCGGATGTTATTAAATAAATCGAATACATTTGTTCATCTACTTATGATTCTATAATTTTTATCATGGCCAAACTACTGAGTACGTTTATTGTTTTAATGAAGAAAACAGTTTTTTACGAATCTACTATGTAATATAGATATGAAAGAAAGAATATAAATTTTCAAACCACCAATAGATCCTGCTAGAACATTTCAATATCATTTTCTATCCTCATTCCTAGGATAGAAAATGAATTTCAAGTTCTAAGTTATACCAATGTCATACCAAAAAGGTAAGAAACCAGTGCCTACTCACTTCAGGATTGAAGAGGTCGACCAACGGATCTCCACCTCCTTGCTCTATCTGGGAGTCACTCTCGATCGCCATCTCACATTTTCAAGCCATGTTCGTGAGAGACTGAAGCTGGCCCGTCAGAAGAGTTATCGACTCTACCATCTGCTAAAATCTCCACAGCTCTCTAAAATCTCAGACTCAAGCTCCAGATATACAAAGCCGTCATTATACCGAGGCTGGTCTACGGTGCACCTCTACTCAAGCATATGTACAAAACCACACTGAATAGACTGCAGAGCTTCCAGGACTCCGTTCTTCGACAGATCGTACGAGGAACAACGTTGCAGAGGGCGAGAAACACTGTCATCCACGATGAGCTCCAGCTGCCCTCTGTGCCGGTGTACATTGGCCGGAGACATCAAATTTTTTGACGAGATGAAGGCCTTCACGAACCCGCGATTCCGGGAAATTGCCCCTCCACCACCACCTGGGAGATGGCAACGAGATGTCCCCTTGGTAAATGCTCTTACCATGGGACGAGGTTTGGGCTCTGCAGTCTAAACCTAATTTTCTAATCAGTAAAGCGGACCCTCCCCGCTCAACATAGTTAAATGCGCGCACAGCGCCATCGTTTCTGCACACACAGTGTATACCTCTAATACCCTTTAAAATACCCATGGGTAGAAAAAGGAAGCACACATCAACTAACATCATCTGTGCTTATTTCTTCCTTATATTTTTCAACGGAGAGTAAGAAAAAACAATGTTAGATTTGATTCATAACTGAAATACATTTTTTTTTTTTAAATTGTCATAACCTGATACTTATTCTGGCCATGAAGTGAAAAAAATTTGTTTTTTTCATTTTCGCAGCTTCCAATCGCAACAAGACTCAATTTTCAATTAACTTTTTTTTCGGGTATTGTGATATGACATGAATATTCCCTTAAGATGATAGACAATGTACAGTTGAGTGTAATGTGTTGAGGAAGACAGTGAATCCTTGGATCTGGTTATAGGATATCAGAGCCGCGACTCGGAGAGCACCCACACACAGATGGAAATAGTGATGACAAGCAACGGCTGTAGCCTTGTGGTTTGCCCTTGGCTGATAACTGCTCTGTCTGATAAGTGTTTCCAGAAAACCTTCCATTGTTATGTCGTTGTGTATATTATCACCCAGGAATGTCCAATAATATGTACTTTTTCACACTTAGTTAATATTTCCTCAATGATATTAGTTTATAAATAAATAAGTAAAATAAAATTATATCCTTAATTTCCTAGAAAGAAATTAATAAAATCTCAATATAGGTCTTATCGTTATATAATAATTTTTAAATTAAAAATATAATTGAAGAAGGTTCAATAGTATTTTTTTCTTTCCGGTTGGCTCTATACACCTTGTAGATCTTTGGTCGCCCGAACCAGCTATTCTCCAGACCGCCTTTCTTGGGCTACTACTTTCCAGTTTCTTCATTCAGGAAACTTCTATTTCGAATCTTTGTCGATTCTGTCTATCCATCAGGTTTTTGGCCTCCCTTGTGATACCTTGCCATCTATACTGGCATCCATTATTGCATAAAGGCGTCCTGATGTATTGCTTTGACCCATCATAATCTCCTTGTCTTCATATTACGGAATATTGACTGACCAGTCTCTGTAAGCAGTTCACTGTTAGTTCTTCTCCATGTGTTAAGGCTCTGATCCCAGATACCTTTGGTTGCAATAAATCTCTCAATTATAATTATACTTTCTAGTGTTTCTGTAAGATCCCAGGTCTTGCAGCGTTTATCAAGGTTGACTTTATCATGGAACTGTATAGCCATGGCTTTAGATTTTAGAATTTTTTTTTCTGTATTTCAGTGCTTTTGACTAAGAGAAGTAGGCTCTATTTGCGTTTGTTCTACGCTGGTCTATCTCAGTTTCTTGACCATTTATTGATGTTATTGTGGAGCCGAGGAATCTACTTTCGGAAACAGCTTTGTTTTATCTTCATTTACTTGCAAGCCGGTTTCGCCTGCTTCTTTTATTATAGTTCTAGCGAGTCTTTTTATGTTATCCTGGTAACATCGAAGGACCACAATGTCGTTTATGTACGCTAGGATTTTATGTTCCATTCCGACGTGCGCCCGCCATTTTCGCGTGACTTTCTTCTAATCACTTTATCTAAGACTAAGTTGAACAGCATTGGTGTGAGTCCATCTCCTTGTCTCAGCTCTGTTCTGACTTCAAAGACTTCAGATAGTTCTCCCCGTATCAGGACTCTGTATTTAGGATTCTGTCAATCTTACCAACTTCTCGCGGAGCACTATTTCAGTAATGGTCTTCCGAGGACAGTATCTGTTTATAGAATCATAGACTGTTTAGAAATCAACAAGACGTGCACATCCTGATCTACTTCTCCTTTACTTACGTTTTTCGGGCTTTTGTAAGAGGATCAAGATCTGGTATAGTGTCTTCTTTCCTCTTGTGAGCTATTTAGTGGTCACCTATTATTACATTCTCGTAATACCAAGAATGTAATACTAGTAATACCGACAATATACTCAAGACCTTATAATACCACAAAGGAATCAAAGGGAGAACACTCAGTAAAGTATTAGCTGGGTAATAAGTAAGGTATTAGTCGATTCAATACAAAATAAAATTTTGATTTTATTTGCTTAAATATGGAAAAGGATTCTTATATAATCATAATAAAGATAATATTTTCAAAAGGAAACTTTTAGGTAATAACAATATTAGGTAACACACAGGATTTTAAATAAATTATATGGACATGGAGAATTACTTTGAATCATCAAAAAGTTATTACATGTATCCAAACCAATTTATTACCCTAAAACCATTCTATAATGAATAGGATATGTACAAATTAAAATTCATATTAAAACTTGTGAATTTGTATTTTACAAAATTCATATTATAAAATTTGAATAATATTTTTATGTTATAAAATCGGTATTAAAAACTTGTAAAATACATTAAATAAAAATTAATTAGTGGTACTGTAACAACTAATTAATTTTTATTTAATGTATTTTACAAGTTTTTAATACCGATTTTATAACGTAAAAATATTATTCAAATTTTATAATATGAATTTTATAAAATACAAATTCACAAGTTTTAATATGAATTTTAATTTGTACATATCCTATTCATTATAGAATGGTTTTAGGGTAATAAATTGGTTTGGATACATGTAATAACTTTTTGATGATTCAAAGTAATTCTCCATGTCCATATAATTTATTTAAAATCCTGTGTGTTACCTATTATTGTTATTATTAATTTATATAAATGATCTTTACCTTATTTATATTATTAAATATAAATATTTGTATGTACATGTAAGTAATTTTTTGTATTGGCTAACTATAGTTGTAAGGAGGTTGCGCAAAAAATAAATAAATAAATTATTATAATATTATATCAGCTTCTACAATTTCCAATGTACAGACATCATACTCGGACAGATAACAACCCACCACCGTACCAAATCGAAAGCTGTGCCACCATCTTCACTGGCTCACACAAAATAATATTTAGGCCTCCCAGGGGCCTGGAGCTGTGTTGACCGGGACGGGCGGCCTCGACTCCAAGGCCTCATAAACTTGGTCATTTATTGATGAGCCCTGTCCTTGTTCAGTCAGGTGACTTCCCGTTCTCGCTCAACAACTCTTTTATAATAACATTCCGGCTGGAAACTGGAATCTTCAGGATTGTGTGTTACATTTGTTGTAGATGTTGCATTGAACGAATATGTTCTCTAAATATAATTTGTATTCTTACCCTGCTGTAATTAAAGCATGTACATGATAATTAGTGGAACATTATAAAATAAAAAGTTTCCATTCTATCAAATACTTGTAAATATCTAATCCATTCCTTAGCCCTATTCAAATACCATTTTAATTAGAAAAGATAGATCAAACGAATTAAAGTAAAACAGAAAATAATTCTATTTTAATAAAATAAAACACAAGTATAACAATATAATATCAATTAAATAATTACAAAATAACAAAAACACAAGCGAAAGAAATAAAATGCCTTCTCGACAGGCAAAAAGAGACTATCGTATCAAGACAGTTCATATTTATTCTTGTTTATAATCTCTTCTCATTTACTTTAGAAGACCATGGTGTTTGTAATTACAACAAATATCTCCTAAAACCCATTAATTCTAATCTCATAACATATTTCAGTATCACAGAATTTAAGTATATAATTTAAAAGAAAATAAAACTGTAGATTTCAATGATACTAATGAATTATGGTGTCGAAACTGAATAGTAAAAATAAAACCCAATCAAATCAATGCTATACGTAATGAAAGTCAGTTCCAGTTTATATAGAAAAATTATTAAAAATACTGGTAATAACAAAACTGTACAAAAAACATAATTATTATTTATGCAGAATAAATAAACTAATACAATTACTATACCTACAATATCTAATTAATCAAATATATTCTTAAAAAATTAAATACTAATTTAAAAAAAATTAATGGTATAGTTTAAAAACAAGGAAAGATTTAGGTCAATAACACAACAATACAAGAGACATAAGTTAGGGGTTAGAGTCCAGCTAGTCCAGTGTGATAATAAAATAAATTACTTTAAGTTGTGTTCATTATAAAATATTTTAATATAAGATAAAATATAGAATTATAAATAAAGACTGATAAGACAAATGGAGCTATTGTGTATTTAAAAAGCAACATGCAGGCTAAAACAGAGGTGTTTATTTTATAAGATGGTTAAATTTATAATAGTTAAGTCCTTCATGTTAATCCTTAAGGCGTAAACCCACCAAATGCCCTACAATTTCATTTAATTTTACTCTTACCCCTGTCGAACAGATCTGCTACCTTGGACTACATCTGGACCAAAAGATTGACCTGGAATCCTCACACAAGACTGAAAAGAAAGGAAACTGCACGTAGATTTCGACTATTACAGCACCTACTGGACAAACGGTCAAAACTTCCAACACATTACAAAAGACTGATCTACATGACTGTAATAAGGCCAATCTGGACATATGAAATTGAGCTTTGGGGCCTCTCGTATCCAATCCTTACAATCCAAAATCCTTCGTAAAATCTTCAATGTTCCTTACTTTGTCACAAATAAAATCATATATAAAGACCTTAATGTTCCCTATGTAACCGATCTAGCCTAAACCAGATATCACTCCTTCCATTATAAACTCCATAACCACTCAAACCCCCAGTTTCTAACCTTGCATCCTCTTCCATTCCTGACAATCCTCCGAGGCGCCAATGGGTAATTTATCTACACGCCTGTAATACTCCATTATAACTAAGATCAAATTTACTGAATGTATTATATAATATATAGTTGTAAATTTCAATAAAGGTATAAAAAAAAAATCCTTAAGATGGTGGAAGAGCCCTGATACGTTGATAAAAAAATATCTAGGAAACAAAGAACTTAGAAGAAAAATACTAAATATAAATTATTTATATCCTTTATGTTGAACAATATCCTCTCTTTTAGTTCTGTGGAAAAGATTTGGTACTGAAAATTTATCTTGAAAATCGACAGACATCCTCATACAACATTCTAACGACAAGAAACTGTTCGTAGATTCCGATTACTTAAGCATTAACTTGAAAAATGATGGAACAAAGTTCCTATTTATAACAAACAACTTATATAAATCACTATTAGCTGAAATAGTTGCTTTTAGGAGCTCCAAATCCTTCAAGATATCCTCCTAGTTATAAGACAAATATATCCATACAGATCATAACCAATATAAATATTGAAATATATATCCACAAATAAAATATATATTTAGTACCTAAAAAATATGAATAACCTTTTATTACTTTTTTTTCTGATTATTTAACGCTAAATTAGTTCATAAATCACAATAATTATTTAGAACATTTATAAGGAATAGGTTTCACGCTCTTGGGCTAAGAGACGTTTAATGTAAAGACAAGAAGAATCAAATTCATTTACACTAATAATCCATTCCTTTGGATCATATAAAATATGAAACAACTAATTATTTTCAATGTTTTAATTTAGAGAGGAGTTTTATAGCGTATTTATTAGCAAAGTTGCAAATTTGCTTCTTCAAAATTAAATTATCAATACCCAACCACACTTAATTTTAAATTTAAATTTTAGTTTGCACTTTCCCGATTTACGTTACTGTATTCACTATTAGTTTGAACAATAAGAACTACTTTAATGAAATAATATAAAAATAAAAAAATTATTAAATCGTCCATTTTCAGTAGAAATATCGGAGAGTACTTCAATACAACATCGATTTTAATTCCTATTCAACGCTATCGCTATTAAAACATAATAATAAAGATTCCCTTTTATGGAGTAGTTTATTGCTCGGAGTTGATGAAGGATTATATAGGTAGCGTTTCACTTCCTTCAGATGTGTCAATGATGATCAGTATCCTTAACAGAGATAATTAACTTTCGCCAGCCTCCACTCCCCAGGGCGCAAGAAGAACGGCCTCGAAGGACATTAGATGGTACAGTTTATGGTTTCCTTATGGTTCGAGAAGGGTGCCAAGGATCTTAGCTGTAGGAAGCATTTCTAATACCTTTCGCAGCTTCTTTGGCTTCCTCATGCAGATATGAGAATGGTCCTTTTTTATCAGCATTGTTCTCAACAAGAAATCTACAGGCATGATTATATAGTTACGATAGATTGGGTTGCTACCTGCGTCCACATCAAGTTTACACATTACTTCTCTCGAAAGAGCTCAACTCCAGGACACCTTCAGAAAAAATCCTTAATCGTCTAGGAAATATGACTTGTGTTCCTATATTTAATTATCAAATCGCCTTACTCTCCATACAGCAGGACCATGTATGGAATTTTTTAATATTTATCACTAAATATCAATTTATTTCAGAGTTCTGCTGGTCACAGAAAATTAAGTAAATATTACTCTACTACATTAAACCATTGGAACTATAGATTAGTTTAAATATATATCTGAAAAGTCAATTGGATCTCCTCGTGTAGACCAATAAAAAATAAGGAAGTTAACAAAAAATTCATATTAGAAAATTGTCTCTTTAGTTACTGTAAAAAAATAAAAATATAAAAAAGAAGAATAAAATTTCAATAGTTTTCATATATTATGATGTTATATTATATTACCATTTATTAAATTATTTTCTTAATTTAAACTACGGAACGGGATAGCTCAGTGATTAAGGTGCCACACCTCTTCTACTACATATCGGGATCGAGTTTGAATCCGACTGTAGCAGATAATTATTTATTCTGTTAAATCAACCGTTAGTCAACCCTGTGGGTACCGAAGCTCTCCTGGAGCACATCTAGCATCTAAAAAATAAGTACCCTTCATTAGACAAAACCCTGGATGGGCTGAGTGTGATTTTGAAAAACTTACTTCCTTGTACAACCGATGTTCAAGAGACATTACTTCCTTATAAAATAATGAATTTCTAACCCCACAAGAGTTGTAGTGGTACATCTTTCTTTATTTTTATGTCTTAAAAATTTATACATATTTTAATTTTGTATATACTGTACAATCTTTCATGCCCAATGGAATGAATTCATAAGTGTTGAATTGTAGCGATCCGATGTACTTGGGCAGCATAACATAATAAAGTACTTTGGCCTGCAGGATTCTTCTTTATTGAGATAGCTAGTCAATTTGAGTGCTAACCGTTCCAAACATAAGCGTTCTCAGGTCTCTTAAGCTACTAACTAAACCTTAAATCTCATGAAATTCTTTCATCATTCCGATGGTCGCTCTTCTCATGTAAAATGCAATCGGCTCCCTTCCCTTCATTCCTCTATCCAATCCATAATTAAAGGATTAGATCATACGACTCTTCATTCAAGGATGCACAACCTTTCTTAGAACCTTCCGTTGCTCTTTTGACTTCCTCGAGTTCTGTGTAGATTTCGTTATCATCCAAGATGAAGTATTGATTGTCTTTCGTCAGATTCGTCTTCTACTACTCCTTGGGTCAGTTCTTGATTATAGTGTCGCACCTATTTATCCAATATATCACCTTTTCAATAAGAACTTTAACTATAGATGTATTATGCATACAATAAATTAAACAGTATCAATGCCGATAGTATAAATGTCCTATATATATATATATAATTATGACATTAGGAAAATCTAAATGGAGAGTTTAAGCACCATCTTCTTGACAACAGTACTGGTCCAGAATCTTGGTAGGTCCGGAACACAATTTTCTGATGAAATAAGAACAAAAAAAAATATTTTTCCTCCAGGGAGATGTCTACTATCTCTCAGACATTACCCTTAACTTTTCTGTGCATTAACCAGAAAAATCAAAAACATAAACTTCCACTTTTATATTGTGCCATTTATTTTATTCCTAGTACCTTGACTAGGTACAATTATTGCATATCACAATAGCTGGATACAGACTTCTCATTGAGTTTTTTCATAGTTTATTCAACGATAGTATAATTTTGGATTTAACATAAATTTTAAAAATATGAAAAGATAGAATAAAATGAAACATTAAACACACTAACAAAATATTCTAAAAGAGCAAGTCGAATACATCGTCAAGTCAAATACCAAATATGCTGTTTTTTATTGTCGTCGTTTCAACTTTTAATCTATAATTTCCGACGATTATAATACTACATGATCCATAAAGCTTTACATTGAAATGTTAAATAAAAATATTTTTAGTGATTTATACATAAGTATATAAGGCTTGATACGGTTTTTAAATACGTGAATAGTGCCTCATGTCGTCAGGTGTACCTCAAGGCTAGAGTTGCGCACCTATTTTGTTTTAACTGATCTGCATGATGATCTCAACTTTAGCCGACCAATCATAATCGGCAATGACGCACTGTCATTTTTTAATTTCTTTTTTTTAAGTTAAAAATATTTACGAAGGTATCAATTTAGTTACTCATACGGTTTTTGTTTTTTAATTTTTTTATACTAGTCACCGCCAACAGTGAACGCTCTGAGTAATCCAAAGATAGGTGTGTCATAATATTATTATCATTAATATATGTTCGCTTTGATAAATTGATAGTAAGTGTCCAACAAAACGAATACAAAATAATAATAAAAAAATTATAAAGATTTTTAAAAATAAAATTAGGATCATCACTTAAGCTAAGTTATACATAATATTATAAAAACTAACCAAAATTAAACAATAAAAATCATATAATTTCCATATCAGACAGTAAATACTAACTCAATATGATGTAAACAAATATTGATTTTATTTCTATATTTATTCATATATATTGATTTTATTCCAATATTTAGTCATCCAATAATATGAGTTTATATCAAATAATCAGTTATATCTAGACATGAACATTGAAGCATAACAAGAAAACATGAGCAGAAAAATGTACTACCGATTTATGTATTAAAACTTAGTATATGTGAAAATAGTGAGAAATTACTTGACGTTAGGCTGTTAATATAACTTTTTACATCCAGTAGCTTAATCTGTATGTTGTTAATTGTATGTATTACAGTATATAACATAAGCTGAATACAGACTTCTTGTCGAATGCTTGTTTCATGGCTGTTTTAAGAAGAGGTAGTTCAATTTTGAATTTAACATAGATTAAAAAAAAAATCAAAAGATAATATAAAATAGAAATAGAAGAAAAAATTTGCAACATTAGTCATATCTCCCAAAAGAAAAATGTCAGTCAAAAAAATCATCGAAATTGGACTATTATAGTAAAAATAGGGAATACATTGAACAAATGGATACAACGATACAAATACAATACAAACGACTGACATAGAATCCTCATACAAAACTGAAAAGACAAGAAAATGCTCGTTGATTCCACAACGTTATTGAAAAAAGGGTTTAAGCTTTCAATTAATTATTCACATGGCTATAATAAGGCCTATTTGCACTTTTGAGCTTTGGGGCTCCACTAAAACCATCGAATCCCCTGCTAATCCAATCCTTACTTTGTGACTAATACAATCATCCTTACATAATGACATTAATAATGCATATGTCGCCGATTATGCCAGAATCAGATATCAATCCTTCCAACTCCCTCGTCATCAAATTAATGTTTAACTTATATTCCTCTTTCATTTCTGATAAATCTCCAAGGAGTTCGAAATGAACATCGCGACCTTCCATGGTAGAAATATTTTTGTAGTCCTACCAATGACATATTTTATGTGATTATACATTAAGCACATTTATTTATTGTAATTATTCTCTTACCTATAGAATATATAGTAAGAAGTATTACAAAATTCGAGATCTCGACGGAATTACACTGAGTCCAGATAACTAAGTTTCGCAAAGTAGTCTGTGTGTCTGGGTGTGAACTTGCCAAGCTCAAAAACGAAAAGTCATACGAAACAAAAATTACATGTTTAAGTCGGGTATATTCCAGCGATATATCCACCTTAAATATTTAATTTTTGTTTCGTATGACTTTTCGTTTTTGAGCTTGGCAAGTTCACACCCAGAAACACAGACTATTTTGCGAGACTTAGTTATTTAGACATAAGTTCCTGCAACTTTTTTTCGATAAAGTCGACATACCGTGAGTGCAACTTGATGTATTAAATTTTAACGATTTTTATTGAACTCGGTATATCAATACAAAACCAAATGATATTTTATTTCAGTTTTGTTTTATTCTTATTGTTAAACTGAATTTCCGAAAAATCTTTCTTCAAAGTATCTTTACTTTAATTTTGTTTATTTGAAATAATGAACCACTTTGCAATGTTAACAATAACGAATAATATCACATGACCTATGAAAGAATCTGTCTAATAACTTAACGAGAAAATGGAGTTATAGAGACAGCAGTTCAGAGACTGGCGAATCGGAGACGGATGGGCGTGCGGGGGTTTTGTTATAATTGTTTTAACTGTTGTATTTTCAGCAGGAAGAAAGAAAAAAAATCTGATCGCACCTAGAAGACTCCTGAAATAGGAATTTTTATCGCAACAGAAAAATAAAAATTTTGCCATTTACTGTAAGTGAAAGCTATGTGATGCGCGCACAACACAAGATTTAAAAAAAATTAAATACAATTGTAAATTTCAAGGAATAAAAGGGGAAAAAAGATGTACCCACCATGTTTTCATAAGTAATTGGGCATGTTTCCATGGGAATAATCGGGAAACTATACATCTATTGAAACATTCTAGCTCCTCATTTACCTCATTCTAAATAAATAATTTCCCAATAAAGATCTAAATTGGACCAATATTACTCAGATAAACCATAAAATTTTTGTATCGACTTTGCACCCACACCGGTAGGGAAAATCATGTGAGTGGGGACAACAGATAATTATTTCTTATTTACTGATATAATAATTAACTGAAAGGGTAAGTAGTAGATGAAGGGGTTATGCAACAAATAGTAAATTTAAAGAAAACTAGATTCAATTTCTTTTTTTTGGAGCTTGTAATGTTTCGAAGTGCACAAGGTTAGAGTACCTCACACTAGCTAGAATGACAGGTGCCTATCTACCTAGCCTTTAGTAGGTACTAAAGATTCAAAAAACGTTACATAGCCCCTTCATTCACTTACCCCATCAATTTATTCAAATAATAAACAATTTAGTTATAATTCCCAGCGTATTTTAATCCTCCATCAGCTATTATAAATTTGCTAAAAAAAATAATAAAAAATAGTGAGAGAAACCGACAGTAGAAAGCTTACGATATTCCTCTTATTTGTCAGATAGATTATCTAAAATTACCTACCAAGAAAATTTTTCTCAATTTGTAAACTTTCACCTTAACTGGAGCAGACTACTTGAAGAAGACTGGGTGAGGGAGGCTGTACGTCGGTCCCTCTTTGATCCTCAGCTGCTAATGGTTATTGCTCGTCTCGGTCAATTTCGTTTTAGCACCTCATAATAATACTAACTTATAGCCCTTCAATATTATAACCTACACGCCCTACGGTAACTTTTCCTAGGGCATGTTGAACCGTACGGTAAATGAAGCATGAATAACGTTAACGTTATCCAAGTTTTTTTTTTTCGTTCCCTTCATTAAAATAAATTAGTTCATCATATTTATATAATACATCAAATGTATTATATATGCTTTTACTGAGATCCTAGTTCTTCAACTTCAGAAAATATAAGATAAATAATAAGTCTCGTGAGTTTGGAGTATGAGATAGGCTGTCATGTAGTGATGTCTTTTGGGAATCTTAATGTGATATATGTCGCATTTTGTCTAGGCAAAAGACCAAATTTCTATATATCCAGTGGAATTACATCTCTTAAGCACGAAAAATTTGTACTTCAACTTATGCGTTTTTATAAAAAAATCCATAGGAGATATCTTTACATTAACATTCAAATACATAACGAATAAATAAAGATTGTTTTATATGAGCAGATTTTTAAAATATCGATTACTCGAAAAGCAATACACCCAACAAAACACTTAAATAAAACACAAAAACTACAGGAATGACACCAAAAATCTCAAAATACATTATGAAAATAAACTATATATTATAGACAGTTAGGTTCAGTCAATCTATTAAAGCATTTAATTAATAAATGTTTAATAAAGTTTAGATAAATTAATTTAAAAACAAAATTCGTTTTAAATTACTATAAAAATCAAATATAATTCAATACAGCCATATCATGTTTCCATTACAGATTCGAAGAGCTAATACTCAATGTAGTAAAACATTAGATTATGCGAAGATGACAGATAAATGTCGTATCAATGATTAATAGTGTTTAAAAATAAAAATGTTTGATTATATAAATTATTTTATTTTTGATAAAAAAAATAAAGTTATCTACAAGGAGACATAGTCTGTATATTTTTATTATGTCTAAAAAGTTGTTAATGTAATGTTTAAATAAAATGGTACAATTATAAGGATTAAATAATCTGAAGATGGAGGAAAATAACCCGAAAAGTTAAAACAAATAAAGTTTTTTTGTTTATTTTAAATCCCCTGGTAGAATATTCACCTCAACATTCATATACATAATATATTTGTCATTTATTAAGTTGGTATTACTATTATACAAAATATCTGACACATAAAGATTAATTTCTTCGTTTTATAATGATCAAATATTAATTTATTTTCTATTTAATTTAATGATATATACCGTTACAGAGCATTGGTGAAACCAGTTTGCAGACCACCTGTAACAGTCAGTGTATGACCAATATAAGTTTTGGGAATGGAATAAACTTCATGATTATTGCAGTCATTCGAATTCCAGACGAGGTAGGTATGTTAGCTGCACAACTCTTAGTATTCCATTTAACTTATTAATAATCTTATCGGTTTCGTTCATTAATATTATTACATAACATTTTTTTTAAAAAACCGACTTCGGAAATAACCATATTATTACCTTATACTCCAATTTCTTCCAAGAGACGAAACGTAATTGCATATCTGCTTAAACATATTAGTGGATTGTTAGTGATGTATATAAAAAAATAATAGCGCAACTAGATATAGTAGTTAGGTCCCTTCCACATCTGAAAGAAACTCGATCATACATCATACATCTGAAAGACACCTCTGAAACAAATAAATGCACTCTCTTTACATTTACCAATGCAAGACTTTTCTGTTTGAAAACATCCACAGTTAAATGGGCCTGGACATACTGACAGCCGTAGAGTTTAATGAAAGGAACTTGACAACTACAACAAGATTCATTATTTTTCATAGACATCACCATCCACTTATATGTTTAAGGAGAATATGTAATAACAAACCATCTCTAAGCAGCAATAGAAGTACAAGATAGTGTTTTTTTTTTTTGTAATAACAATTGGAGTTCTGGCAATGGTCAGATTCTCCACTCAAGTTGAGTGCTTGCGGCTTTAGCGCACTTGCTCAGCCTCTACTGGCTCATTACCAGTGGTGCGACGAGAGGGATGCGCTGGGATCTCTTGAACTCTGCTGCACATGGGGGATAGAGTGGGCTCAGGGATCCTCAGGTCGATTGTGTAAATATTGTATATATTATTTTATCATTATGTTATTTTATTTATTTATTTTTCATACAGATAGTTTGATTATGTTCATCTTGTCTATTCTTTTGTTTGTATATATTTTAAGAGAGTTTTTTATTTTATTATTTTTTTTTTATTTATTTATTTATTTTTTTTAAATTTTAGTATGTATGAGATCATTCATCAATATTACCTATTTCCCACAATTGTGTGGCAGATTGTAATATCTATCAATAAATAAATCTATCTACGAATCTAAAAAAAAAAAATTTGTAATAAGCTTTTTTTTTGTTTTAATTAATTTCATTTTCATTTTAACGTTTTTACTTTTTTACGTATTGACTTTTTAAATTTTAATCGTTTAACTTTGACAAGAATTTGGATGAATGTGCATCGGGTATCGATATTTTAGTTACCATATCGTATCGACAGGAGTATCGATATTTTGGTGATATCGTAACAATCACAAGCGATTGCGAATCCCGATTATCAGAGATTTTGAGATTTAATAACATAGATAATGAAGGATGTTCATCTTTACAAATTGTACAATTTGATGTAATGTTGGAACAACTAATTATAACCCGTTGCTTCAATTAAATATTCTTACTACTAATTGTATACTTGTAACCTCCTGTTATGTTCATATTGATATAAAAGAACAATGTTATTTCCTTTTTTTCATTTGATGTCTTTATATGTTATATATAATATCTTGACCATAACAATACACTTTTGTTAATAGTTTCCTCAAACATTAAATGTCTAATGTTAAAGCCATGATTGAGATTTAACATTTTTCACAATTAACACCCAACAATTATCATAATTAAATGATGCCAACTGTCTATGAGTCCCTGCCTACACCATAACAACATCGAACCTATCTTACACAAATCAACCTAATCAACATAATTTAGTCAATATTATTGTATATAAAGGGACCCATGTCAATATTATTCCTTCAACATACCCCTCAGGCAGTCAATATAGTGACGAAATGCCACATTGACTCAATCAATCCCGTGCAAGATAAATTAAAAAGTGCTAAACCATAAACAACGAGTGATCCAGAAAATAGTAGTAGTAGATTACAACATGGATGTTATGTGTTAACTTCATCTACACTGCTACTAGAAAGTTTCAATCACATAATAAAATATTATTTCAATATTTTCAGTTCAAATTTTTAGAAAACATTCACGGATTATTTCTTTGTAACTTGAGACATCGACTCCAGAATTTGCTGAAAACAAAGCCCAAAGAAACAATTAATTTTAGTATTTTGAGATCAAATTACAAAAAAATCATCTCAGTGAATAATCAGACCGATCAAACTTGAAAATTGTTTCCTTAAAAACTATTACAAAATATAATGAACAGGTTATTTGACACCCCTAAACAAAATACTCTTCTTTTTGGCTTCGCGGTAGTCGGGTAATAATAATAAATAGTAATAAGTTAATCCAATTATTGATTACGGCTTTAGCGCACTTACTCAGCCTCCAATGGCTCATTAACAGTGACGCTGGTGGGAGGGCTGCGAGGTCGAGAGTATAAATATTATATATAATAATGTTAATGTGACTAGTGATAATTTTGTTTATTTTTTATTGTTATATTAGTTTTAAATTTAAAAAAAAAATTACTTACTTTCTTTTATCCTTTTTTTTTCTTCATGTGCATAGTTAGGTTATGTTCATTTTATTTATATTTATGTTTATATATATAGAGATTTTATCTATTTTTATGTAATTTGTTTTTCAATTTTTTTTTTTAATTTGAGTATGAATGTGATCATTTATCGCAATTACTTATTGCCCAACAACGTTGTGGCAGATTGTAATATTTATCAATAAATAAAATGATTATAGAATAAAAAATCTAATAATTATATTATTTTTAGTATTCTGTATATAGATTTATCACATAATTAAAATTAATAAATTGGGAGAAATATCCAATATAAACGAATATAACTTTTGATTAAATGCTGAACGAAACCACGAAACAGGATTAAAATGAATCATTGTAGATTTCATTGAAGAAATCTATGTGCAACTCCTGGATGACTAAGGAGAATGATTAAACTAGTAATATGAAAAAGATAACTACTACAGTGCTTAGTAGGACATTAAAAAACAAAACATAAATAGGTAGGATACTAGAATAATGAATATACTAAAGCGTTTGGACTAGAATAGGCTCGTAAGAGTGACAATTTAATAATACAAACAAAAAAACCATAGAATAATATAATAAATATTGTCTAATTTAAAATAATTAATTAAAAATTATATATGGGACTATCCACGTTATGTATATACAGAACAACGCTATAGATCTCCGTCTCTATAACGGCGATACAATGAAGCAAGTAGTGATTTTGTGCTAATAAAAGCTCAACTATTTTTCGCCATCTGGAACCTCCTGGAGCCTCCAGCATCTGTGACCTTATTTCCAATTAAATAACAGACCTCTTCTAGTGCAGGCACTGTTAGTGGAGGGGAGTGTGTGTGCCAGTGAAGATGTTCTTCATTTCGAAACACTTATTCTCAGTATTGTTCTTTTCTTCATTGATTCCTAAACTAATCTTCTTAGAAAAATCATTTTTCCAAAAACGTTTAGGTGGGGTTATTAATTTGAGAGAAAACGCTTCATACCTCCAATAAGTTCCGAAAATCAAGTAAACATTCTTAGAAAATTTCCAATTTAGGCCTCCTAACCTTCTATAAAATGTTTTTGTGGTAACGTTACTGGTTCAGACAAGAAAATAATTTGAGTTGGAGTTCAACAGGAAAGCGACCTTGGTCTTCCACTTTACCTTGATTTATACGTTTGTCAATAATCTGGTTTATCTGCAATCAGTCATTAAAATTACTCCAAAAGACTTGCAATAACACTTAATACGAGATTAAATGCAAGCCTTAATGATAAGGTATACAAATCAATAACAGGAAAACTAAACGTAAATAATTTACTCTTAGAAATGATGTATGGCTACAATTAAATTTTATTGAACCAATTATTCCAATATTGTATCCATTAGGCCGTTTGTAGCTCTGGGAGTTGAGACGTCACCTTAGCAATCTCATAGCAGCGATGCCGGTTCGATGTCGGGGTGGGAGGGGGATATAGACATTTATTTCTTGACCCACCAAAGTATTTAATTTGAGTACAATGGTGTTGCACCAAACAAACAAAGAAATCTTAGCAACTATTTGGAACAATAGCCTGGAGAGAAGCCAAGACTAATTATATATTTACAAAAGAAATTTAGTAAAAGAAATAAATATTTTCAATCAAGAAGTTAAGGAAGGAATATAAATGCCCTATTTTATGGATCCAGCGTATATTTATGCATTCCCAATGATAACAAAATGGTTTAAATACTCTTAAAAGAGACTGATTGTACTAACACAAACCTATATAGTATTCTATTTTATATTATAGTTTAGTTTAGATTGTTATAGCTTATAATAAAACTTTTACTAAATTAACACGGATACGATCTTTATTTATTAATAAACCATTAATAACTAAAAATGTTACACATAACAATTTAATCTTAGCTTTATCTATAACTAATTTTTGCGCAGCTTTAGTTCGATGCAAGCGATAGTAGAAATGCTGATAACATATATTCAATTGAAATGATTGACATTAAAAATATTTTCTTCACGAAATTACATTAATAAAATGATGCCATAATATATTATTATTGTAAAGAAAAGGTGTAGCTTATTGGGTTATAACTATAATTATAATTGTTAATGATAGTATTTACAGTTTAATTTCTTCAGGAGCACAATGTACTAGTTATTCGTTATTTTCCTTTATTCATATGAACTTAAGATATTTCAAAAATTTTAACTGCTGTACTGCACTGATGGGATTTCCAGACCACCAGTCAAATACAGATAAGGAAATATCACGTCGCCATTATTTAAAAACAATGATTATTCTCTTCCACTTCTTAGAAGAAATATCTTTTTAAGATTTCAAACACAATTATACTTCCCGATTTCAACACAACTGATAAAAAGAGAGACAATTATTGTGTATGACACTAAATAAATCGCTTTCAAATTTAATTTTTTTTGGAAGAAATTACTAATAATAATATAGTAACAAAATATTACTTCCTTAGGCATCATCCACAAATTATTATATAATCGATGGATAATTACTTAATATAATTCAAAAGGAATTGGTGGGTGTTATGCCAAGGCTTTTTGTTCCTGTCTATTTGGGCCAGAATCAAATTTACGCTTTGGTATTTCTGGAACCCAGAAATAAACTTGTTTCTGGGTTCTACATGTCAAATTTTGGTTCCTTCCAGCTAACTATTAAACGAAAAATGGTTTAACTTGAAAAAGTTTGTATATTGATATATTGTTTGTCGGTATATCGAATTTGAAGAGAAATGAACATTTTTTTTTTTTTTTTTATTGTTCCTACCAAATAACTTCATAGTTAGCGCTAGACAAAGTATCTTACAATTTATTTTTTGAGTCGATAATATTTGAAGACCAAAATTATAAAAATTATATTTTATTTTGTGTAGTATCGTCAAAAATATTCCTTCTAAGAGAAGGACTATATAGAACGCTTTTGAAGAAAATTAAATTAGCTATTATTTAAGCCAATTTTAGAATATTGTTCTCGATGGTCCACTTAAAAATGGTGGATGAAACTTTTTAATAAAATCTAATAAACTTTATGACATGTTATACTCTGTATATTTAGATTATTTATCTCTGCTTCCTATGCGTTGTACGCTGCATCTCTCTGATCATGAACCGCCGTTCGTCGCATAAAATAAGAAACTCTGTGTGAAATTTAATTGGACAGGTACGTTTTGAATCCCTTCACCCTCCTTCCTGCAGCATAGTATGTGGACGCTCCGTAAGTATTAGTAACGCTGCAGTTGATTTATTTTTATATTAAATTTTTTAAATATTGACTAGTCACTGAGATTTGACTTTTTAATCAAAGTCATGTAAGGATTGAATTTTGCCATGCATTCTCTAAATAATTTTGAAGCGTTAGGATGAAAAAGTAATTTGATTCTATCCCATGATTCATAGTTTATTTATTTATTGGAAGATTATTGATTGACCGTGTGTAAAGATGAAAGGAATATGGTCCGGGTGCGGTCAAGAAAAACTCAAATAGTAGAAATATACTATTTTAATGAGCCAACGTTTCGCCCCACGTTGCAGGGCTTCTTCAGGGCTATTTTGACGGCAGTCAAAACTAAAATGATTTGACGGCCGTCAAAATAGCCCTGAAGAAGCCCTGCAACGTGGGGCGAAACGTTGGCTCATTAAAATAGTATATTTCTACTATTTGAGTTTTTCTTGACCGCACCCGGACCATATTCCTTTCATCTTTATTTATTTATTTTTTTTAATTTGTTTCGGAACATATGTTAGTTGTTTCAAGAAAGAATATAAATATTTTTTTAAAAATGTATAAACGTCCAAGGAGGAAGCATGTCCACAGTTTTTTCTAAGGTCAAACTGAATCAGAGTTTTAATTTGACTGTGGCACTCTGCCAAGGATATTGATGCCATTTCTCCGAAAATATCTGCCAGGTAATTGGGGGTTCGAAGGTTTGGAGTATCCTATAATACCTTAGGACATGGCAATCTGAATTTCGAATATCCTTTTAAAGGGAAACATCGAAATAATGTATAGCAATTTCCATCCACGATAAATCAGACTAACATTATGACTGACATTATAAATAGACTCCTATTGAATTCCTATACTACCTAACCATGTGGAGAGTCAAGTTTTGCATTTTGTGAGACCGCCACTTAATGAAAAAAGTCGACGCCCCAGGCAGGATACGAACTGGCGCCGCCCGCAGATCTCAGAGTAATAGACCTGCGCCTATCCACCTGAGCTACTGATGGCCCGTTATCTAGTTTACGATTTTCAACAAATTTGTGCTATAATACAAATAAGTATTTGCACATTCAAAATATATCACAAGTATTCTGTAATTAATTATTTTATTTATTCATTTATTTAAAGGAACTACAAACTAGAAAAGATAGATGACGATTGACGAATGTTGATAGAAAGAGAATTCCAGAAGAAGGTTGTACGTAAAAATAAGGGTCTTGCTAAAGGAAGCGGTTCTATGGAAGGGGCTATATAAAACGATTGGTTGAGATCTGGTCTTTAATGAATGGATGGATAACCGCAGAGTGAGGAGATCGAGGGAATAGGTAGGTTTTTGAATTTAAAGATTGGAATACGGAAACATCAAGGAGGTATTACATTCGCGAGCTTGGATAGAGCCACTTCAACTCGGTATACCAACGAGAGACATGAGAGCGCCTGGGGAACCCGAAGATAAACCTTACGAAGCAATTCATGAACCTCTTCAGTCTCTAGACCTACGAAGAAATCTAAACCTGCAGAAAGCCCTCCGTATATATGGAGTATTGTATAGTACTGTCATGGAAGTAAATGTTTTCATGACGGTAACTATTTTAGAAGTTAATCATTGCAACAGTTCATCATTTGCTGTTAAGTGTCACCCGGAAAACTGGTTATAACATGACATTAACTTCACTGCCGTAATGTATACAAACAACTATCACGTCTGATCCCATAACTTTTCTATTTGATTCAATTAATAAACATGAAATTAAAGTTTATTCTATCCAAACAGTAATTTTTTATTTAAAGCTGCCTAATAGTTTTTATCGAATAATCGCTTTAAATCAAAAATTTTCTGTAACAGTTCTCTCTTATATTAAAATCATTTAATAGTTGTCATTGAGAAATTTATTGAAAAATAATTAATAACAATTTTGGGCCCTGCTGGTACAAGTGACGTGAGGAGGGCACAGGTTGAAGGAAGCTCCCTAAGGGAGTGTTCTCATTTCCTTCACATTTTTGTAAAACTGATCTACCTACCAAGCGCAGGTTTTTCAACCTAATTTCAAGTAAGCTTGAAAATTTCCATAATTTTTGAATTTTCAAATTGCATTCATAATATAATGCCGTGTGAAAAGGCATACTATAATTACCCAATACTCAATTTAATTTATACAGGATCATATTCTTCATATATCACATTGTGAAAGGACACAAAATTAACTTATGACATATAAATATAAACAAATTAACTTAATCATGAAATAATAAAATAGTTAATTTAAATTGTATAGCTAATATGAATCGCTAAAGTAAATCGAATTATTCAACAATAAAATATTAAACAAAAACTAGTTGCTTTAATTATCGCGTCTTTGAGTTTAAATTCCTATTCCTTCAACTGCAACCCTTTATTAAAATGAACAAATATCCTTAAATTGTTTTTTAAAATATTGATAATATTAATTTTATAATTCTAAATAAAAATGAGTCAGATCATACATTTCCTTAAATTTTGATATTAACTGTTTTAATACAAAATTTTCTTAACAAAGCTCTTAATTTGTTGTGTTTTTTTTACGACAATACTTAATATGTACTTAAAATATTACATCCATCGAATCTTTGTAAACCTAAAGCAAGCCAATCCTAAAATAACTGGATGAAATCCAAGAACTAGGATTCTTTTAAACCCTTTATTCAACTTTGGCGAAGAAAGTGGGATCGTCAAAGAACGCTTTCCTCGGGTTCTTGAGATCCAGCAGACAGCCCGAAGACCTGGAGGGCTCCGACTGCTGCTCCCCACTGAAGACCCTCTTCTTGAGCATACCCCGAAGGACGTTCATTATTCCGTTCTTGTCTCCCGTCCGGATCATCAGGTAGGCCAGCGTTCCGAACGTCACGGCTCCACCTAGAAGGGTTCCAAGGAGTACAGAACCTACGACATTTTGCAAACGGTATAGCTGCAAAGTATTGTATTAAACTTAAAATAATAATTCTAAAATACGTATTTTTATATAAATTTATTACATAGAATGTTATAGGGTTAAGTGTCCTAACTGAAAATATGAATTCATTATCTCAAAACAATAACAAAATTCCTACGAAGGTATCTCTGTAAATACTTCGTTTAGGAGACATTCACGATTAAAGATTTTCAATTTTATGAATTATTTAGGCTATAATAAATAATTAGATTACTGATTTACTATATTGATTGTTTGAGAGCGGTTTATATTATTATTAACACAAACTTCAATGATCCACTTTTGTCCTCCATTATTTATTTTAAAAAAACTTCCAACGTTTCGGCCCTTAGGCCATTTTCAAGAAGACAACCGATAAAAATTGTCATCAAATAACAACTATATTGTCTCCACACATATACTAATGCTTTTGAACATTACTGATTGAATTGTCATAATTCATTAAATCGTTAAGAAACAAAATTAATATTAAATTCGGTTTCAATCATTCTTTTTAAAATTGATTATTCACTTAAAAACCACATAATTTCAATACACAACTATTCTTCAAAAATGTTTTTTTCTTTTTTATTAACGTCATTAACAATATCAACAAAAAAAACTACCTTCAAAGTTCGGGCTCTGTTATCACTTTATTGCTAATATTAATTTATTTACAATTTAATTAACATTCTTTTTTTATTTGTTGCTTATAATTTAACATTATTTAAAAACATAATTACTGAATTTTTATTAAGTACATACTTTTGCATACATACACCCCTCATTTTCACATTTATATAATATCTGTATATTCTAAGAATTCGAACATTTCATCTTATAACTAAAATTTTACCAACAATTACATATTGAGTTTACTAAAAATTTCAGCATAATAGTTTATCATAACAATAAAATGTAATCGTGTAAACTGACTGTGATTAAAAGTTTTAATTTAAAGTGAAGAATCGACATAATAGGGCAATTTTGGACTGAAATTATTAACCCGGGCAGAATAGCAAGTATAAAGTTTTTAAAAATTTATGTGGTTCTAAATTTGTATTAAAGATTGTTCTTGAGGATGGCCGAAACATCGGACTTATAAAGAAATATAGATAGTTTTGAATCTGAAATTAGATAAAATTTATTTTATTTAAAGAAACTGTAAAGATTATATATAAAATAAATGTTAATGTTTATATTACATTGATAAAGCAGTTGGAACACAAATTAATTTATTTAAGATAACGTAAATAATTCATAACAATTAAAATCTTTGGAAGTTAATATCTCTTTAAGAAAAGCTAAATGAACAAACCTCAATAGGGAATTATTTTTCTTGTTCTGAAATACTCAATACGTATTTTCTCCATTGGAGAAAAATAAATATATAATAGAAGTTCCGTATTTCATTTATAACAGCAAAAACTAATGTTCAAAATTAGTTAGATTCACAATGATAAAATCTACTGATACAGTTAATATATAAAGATGATTATTTAGTTTGCTGGAACATCCTGATTTCAGGAACTTTCACTCCAATTGAAAAATCCCTTAGTATCAGATATATTGCTTATCCTTTCCGGTCTTCATATCCGTTCTCATGCAAAAGTAAAAATTTTGAGTGAGGTGAAAAGATTCAATTACCCGCAGAGTGGAAATCATCTTAATGAAATCGGGGAGAGAACAAAGTGCTGGTTCAAAATATTTAAGAAACCACAAAAATTGTTTTATGTTTGATATTTCTTTTTTTTTTTTGTTGATACTCCTTTTATTTGAGAATATCAATGCAATCTACCATAATCAAGGGCAATGGGTATTAGAATTCTATGTTTTCATTCATATATATCAGGACGAAATAATGATCAACAAAAAAAAAAAAAAAAAAAATAGAAAGATAACAATGATAAAGGAATATTAAAGCTGTGAAAATAAGGAAATTAATGTAATAATTTTAAATTGTGTAACCATTATTTTATTGTTTATTGAGCATAATGGAAGCTAACAGTTCCCCGATAAAGTTATGGTCTTGCAATTAAAAAACATATATGTCTTTGAAAACGCAGCAGCGTAATAGCAATCAACGGTCAAATAATCAAAGATATCATAATTTTTTTTAAAATATACGATATCCACACATATAATAGAAAAATTCAAGAAGGACATATGCTATGTTAAGGAAATAAAAAATGATAAAAAGTTTGCTTCTAGACAACTCCAAAACCATAACAAGAACCGTTGGGAATCATCAATGAACCGTTGAGAATAATTACCTAGGCCTCTCATAGGAGGCAATCACTACAAGGGGATCATGACCATCTTGATCGCCGCTAAATTGGAGCCAGTGATCAATGAACTGAGGCACAATATATTGCCGGGTCACGGTGTACTGTGTACTGTTAGCAAACAGTACTAGGGTCTCATTAGTAGGGTCCTCATGAATATCAATACTACTAGAGGATCAACACTACTACATTCACGTAATGAGTTGCTCAACATTCAAAATAATTAAATGTCTTCTATAAAATAAAGAAAAAATCTAATAAATGATTTTTTAGAGAAACTTTCCTTACCTAATATGATTGGTCTTAGCAATGAATTTTATTGATGAATTAATATATAATTAATATTAATATATAATATAAAATATATATAAATGAGGAGATTGCTTGAATGAGGTCAGTTACAAACATATATTTATATATATAAAATATATATATTAAATTGATCAAATATATTACAAAAAAATATATTATATATCCATTATATTATATCAATTATTATCATTATCCGAGGCGCTATCATTAAAAAAAAAATAAGAGTTTAGTATAAAAATTACTTATACATCCGTAGCTTTCTTCACAGTAGTACTGAGAAAATTTTCACAAACTTTATGAAAAATACAATTAAAGGTTCTCTCTTTTAGTATAATTTAAAAAAGGATAACTTTTGAAATAATTTTTCGATTTAACAGTTTTAGGTAACATTTTAAATTTTTTCTGTCAAAAAATTAATTAAAAAGTTTTAATTTTCCTAAAAGAGAGACCCTTTAATTGTATTTTTCATAAAGTTCAGCCATCGGCATGATAAACATCTTTTATCTATAACATGAAAGAAGAATAAAATAAGAAGTGAGAGAAAATCTAACAATGATTTAATTGACCGTTTGTAATTATAAAATGTATTAGGTAGAGAAACTGGAAAAGTGACAATATATACATGTATATAAATCTACAATAGTTATTCGTTTGATATAAATGATCTAACTTCCAATTAAATCGCTATAAAAAAGATAATAAATTTATAATACTCCAACAAAAAGTAGTCGAGTAAAAATAAATTTAGTTTAGCAGCACGAGATTAGTTCATTTTTTAGAATAACTATGTTCAAGACTTTGATTTTAATTTTTATTTTATTTTCACTGGCTATTAATATTTTCTAGGAAGCAATTATTTTTTCCTGAACCTAAATAAAAATGTATTATTGTAACTGAAATGAACTGGGTATGAAATTATCCACATCATAGCAAATAATAGAGAATACAAATAAAATATGATAGGTTATTCATTCATAGTTGGTTTAAGATTATTTATTTGTAATACGCCAAACAGTTTCAAAGGCCTTTTCATGATCTGACATAGGTAAACCAGAACTGATAACAGGACTTCAAAAGATAAACTATTAAACTAAATGACCTGGACCTGTGGAATACTAGCAACAATATCCTAGCAGACTGGAATATCGATTAGCTGAGAGGCCAATGACCCCCCTCAACACTTGGACGGTTTCTGCACATCCTTTTAGAAGCATGCAACTAAAGGATCTAGTTCAAATAAGGGCAATTACTTTAACGTTGTCAATTTTTATAGCAGCAAGAGTTATAATTTCTTATTTCAGTTATTAAATTGACAGACCAATTTAAAAGTTAAGTATGAACTTGTATATGTAATTATATCCTGTCTTTATTCAATTCCGAATACATCTTAGTACTTGAGTAATATGAATAATCGCTGAAAATTGTAAGGCTAAAAAAAAAATACAAGTATTACAAAGATTTTTTTTTGTTGGTCCGGGACTCCATATGGGACAGGTAAATGTAATGATGTACCTTAATACTAATTTATAGAATATCAATTTATATCTGTGGGATTGTTTTGAATCCTAATTAAAATATGGAAACATTTTGTATGTAGTTTTTTATGCACTTTCAAATTTTAAATCAATATGCTGGTTGAATAATAGTTATATAACGAAATCATAAGTATTTTATGTATGGCAAAATGTATAGTAGAATCATTTATAATATTGTGTGATAAGTGGATGATAACAATATCATTTTTGTAATTAAAAGTTTTAAAAGTGAATAGGAAAGTGACAAAATAAATTAATTTAACTATTTAACCAGGGTAGAATAGCCAGCAAAAAAGTTTTGTTGTTTGTGAGGTGTGAATTTATATTTAAGATTGTCTTTGAGAATGACCGGGTAGACCGAAACGTTGGACATTTAAAGTAATAATAAAGAGTGTTTGAGATTTGATTTCGGTACAATTTATTTTGTTAAACAATAAAACAAATTTTGAAGAAGTGATAAGATTATAGAAAATTAAGATTGAACTGGATCCAAAATGACATGGTTCGAAACAGGTTTTAATGGTATTGTTATTGTTATTATATTTGGAAATTAGTTCAAATGTATTTTTTGAACTATTAGCATTACCTATTAGTAGAAGGAAAAATGTTTTTCGACAAAGAACGTAAGAATAGGTTAATTTGACTAATTTTATTGACCTGGGCAGAATAGCCACCAAAAAATGATTAATTATTGGATGTTAGGTGTAAATTTTGTAAATTTGTATTTAAGATTTCCCTGATTAATAATGTTTGTTGTTAGAGAGTTTGAGATTTCATTTGGACATAATTTATTATATTCAAACAATAAAACCAGTCTCGGAGAAGGGATAAAATTATATATAATTTAAATCGCCGTTCGGGGGAAAAATAGGATGTAATTTTGTAAAAATTGCAGCTCCTGTTTCTTTAATTTTAATTTTTTAAAGTTTCTTCTCGTCTAATAGAGGAATGTAACGCTGTCTCAGAAAAAGAGAGCTGTATTAACATTTTCATTTTTGGATAGTCACTTATGAATAAATTGAATAATATTGGACTTAAGCAGAATCCTTGCGGAAGATCGGTAATATTGATGATGTTATGAACTGCTGAATACAGAAGAAGTGATCAAAAAGTACTCAGACTAAAAAATACTGAGTATTTTACACACTCCTACGGTTCGAATACCCAGTACTTTAGTCATTACTTAAGTTATTGATAAGTACCAAAAGTACTCAGGTTTCATCTCTTGAGTACTTGTACTTTCTACTTTCTCCAATTACTCGGAATTATGGTACTGTTATTATCCTATTATAGTCTTATTACAAAGAGTATTTAAAAGTAATCGAGTAGGTTATTCTAATTGAATACCAAATTAGACGTTATTACCAATATACCATAAAGTACTGGTTTCCATGGCCGAGGGTAAAAAAAAAAAATTAAATGATAAAAACTGTGTGATAACCTATCAATGCATCCCAATTTCATAGATATAGGAAAAGTTAAAATACATCGAAGCCGAGGTATCATATAATTATATAAATTTAATTAATTATATTTATGTGATGACAACATTACCTTAATACTAGACTTCAATATCGGGGAAAAAAATTATTTGCATAAATATAGCTCCTAATGATGAAGGATTAGATGGAAATGGAAAAGTGCTGAGATGAATTTGGCTGAGTACATTTTGTAATCATATATAAATCACAATTACGTTTTGTACCTGTTTAACATCAGATAATTAATAAGTACTCACAAGACTGGCTGAGTACTAAAAGTACTACACAATGAAAAGTAATCGAGTATTGCATATTTCCAGTTTATTACATTAAGAAGGTTGAACAGAGGAAGGAGATTGGCAAGACCGGAAAAGATGGCAAGGACTTCTATTTGAGGACGGCATGTGGCAAGTCGTTTTTATTAATAAAATAATATAAATATTAAAATAAT
>NW_027105232.1:149635-158410 GCF_000696795.3 Halyomorpha halys
TATATATAATATATTTATAAACCAGGCTTACGCCCAAACTAATTCACATTAAGTATCAATATAAATTTGTGTACGTTTCTTTGGAAACGGAAAGCTGCCAGACATTTCTCTGTTTAAAATTTACTATAGTAAACTATCATGTTACTATTATGTTATTGGGTATTATAAAAGGCCAACCATAATTTACTCTAAGATAGAATAATTTGTGATTTTCTAAACAACTGTTTTTTTATTCAGTAAACTGCTCAGTTATGTTGACAAAGAAAAGTGCGCAGTTATTAATTGGATATATCAAATGGAAAATATTCCAAACGAAATGTGTGATTGAAGGCGGTTGTACGTAGTATTGTATTGATTTGAAAACAATTTTGTTTACTCGGTGTATTTCTTACCTTGACTGTGACGATCCTACCAAGGTTATGTTAAACGGTAAACAAACAATATTTTCAAATTATTCTTTTTTGAATTCACCAAACATGAGCATCTTATTAATAACAACTAACAATACATGTATTTTATAATAGTTAAAAGAATAAACTATTGGATATTGTTATAATAATAATGATTGAGTCGTTAATTTTCAAAGTTGATAATCATGATCATAATAATCATTAGCAAATTTTCAGAAAATATGAAGACTATATCTATTATATCAATTATCATATCAAAACAATTTTTTTGTTTGTTAAATAAATAAAATATCATTTGCATTATAAATAGAGTCGCGTTTGATACAAATTATACTTTATGGCTGGTTTGAAACAATGAAGATTCATTGGCTACCAATGTGTCTTCCAGTATGTTAAAAGTTTTGATTTCTGTTTAAACTAATCTATAAAAATTTTATAAATAAAACATAGACAACGGGCTGGCGGATAACCCAGCTCTCCTGCAAACCAAAAGTGAAGCCAAAAAGGCCACGCCCGCGAAAGGAAGCCTTGCGTTGAGGTTAATAGGAATGTAGGCCATTGTAATCGAAATTGAAACAGGAGGCAGTGACTGAATCACACTGTTCTGCTCCTCTGCCATGCTCCTGGAGGGAACATAATGACCGCCTATGAGCTTCACTTCTTCTGTCAGCTTACCCCCTCCATTATACTCCTTCTTCTTAAGAAATGCGGTGTAAAAAACTGACTAACGAAACATTGATAAGGTCAGTCTTTTGGATAGGTCAGTTTTATCAACTAGGAAAACGCATCATGAACAATAAAAAAAGCACACAAATTAAAAAAATAAATAAATTTATATTTATTAGGAAAAATAAACATAGAAATAGGGACGGCAAGGAACTAGATGAGAAAATTATGGCCACTTTACTGTGGTCTGAGACAAAGTTTTGAATAGAATCAACTTGTAATCCACGAAAAAAATAAAATAACCTTGAAGACCGATATTAAAAATATAAGTACTTCTATATATTATATATCTACAGTATATATTAACGTTTCGGAACTGTTTGGCCTAAACTAACATAAGTACATTATACATGTTGTTATAGAGAAGAATAAAGGAAAAATGTTTTATTGCAACTTACTTATAAATATTTTTATAGTTAGTGTTATATTTGTATTGATCAAGCTTCTTGAGGACGAAGAAAAGTTTAGAAACGTCGATAGAATAGTAGATGTTAATATACAATTTTTAAAATAGGAACCTTTAGTTTCACTAAAATAATAATTATTAAACATACCAATTTTTTTTTAATTATCATGGGGAGTATACTTCAACAGTTTAAACATTCAGCAAACTAGACTTTATTTAATTAATTTATGCATTAACTCTTTCATTAATTAATGATTAGTACAATAACATATCAGCGATTTGGTGAATTATTACAATCTTCAGAACAAATTTTTTTTTTAACGTGAGCACCCAAATTCCATTACTGATGTCGTTCTTTCGCTTCTTTAAAAAAAAAAAAGTGAAAAGTGATTCAACCGTTAATTGAATGGGAAAAACGCGAAACAAATGTTGAGGGAATAGAGAGAGAGAAAAAGAAATGAGTTGAGATTTTGTCCTTTAATATCAGTTGTATTAGATACCTAGATAAGTTCAACTAATTAATTAACTATACTATTATTAAATAGAGTAAGTAAAAATAGTAAGGAGGAGCGCTGGATGGAAGAATAACAGCGAACTAAAATACTAAGTATTTTTACTTCATTTTAGAATGGCAAAAACAGTGAATTAATTGATTCAGTAATGCTTAAAAATATCCACAACCAAAAATGACGAGGTGGGATGCAAAATTTTAAAAGATAATTCCATACCTCAACTCAATTCACATTCACATATTCAATTCTCTAACACAATTTGGAGGCAGTGTAAAAACTTTGAAAAACATTTGGGTATGTCTTTACTATAAAACACGATTATAATATATAACATTTAACTCACTGACTTATTGGTCGGAGTACCTCAAAAAGGACATGGGCAATATAGTAGGAATTATTACTGGTGGTTCCATAAGGGTCATCAATATATAAGGTAATAAAGCTGGGTCTGAAACATTCGGACTAAGTCGTTTGAAAAAAAAATTGCTTTTCCAAAATAAAAATTATTTTTCGTATATATACTCAAATATAGCAATAGGATCAGTTAGTTTCTACATAAATCGGCCTCATACCAATTCAACTACATTAGGATTATCAATTGCAATAAACAATTAATACATAAGCCAACAATGAAGATTTTGTATGCCGGAAAGAATTTTCGCAACGGCTCAGAGTATTTCGTACGTTGACTGCAGCCAAGGTTAAGCGAAACGGTAAACAAACTTTCACTAGTTGACTAAGGTCAGGAGTACCGTAAGCCTCTCGTTTCTCAATGGAATTCTAACTCGGTCCGGTACGTCATCGAGTGCCACTCTGTCGAGGAAACGGTATGTCTTCATATATTATTTTTTTGAATTTTAAAATCGCTGCAGAAATTAAAAGAGGTTTATTGCGAGGAAAAGGGAAAGTTAAAAACAGAAAATTCTCATACACTGGCTTCTTATTTGAGTTAATTATTTATTATACCGGTAAATAAAAAAATAAATAAATTTATAGCCAGTCCACTAAAACCCCTTTCCTAAACAGGTTAGTTGAAAAATCCCACTATTGCTCCAATTAAAATCTTGCTAGGCAATTCAATTATCTTTCAAATGAAAATCTAGAATGTTCCTCGAATAAAGTTTTGTAGTTATTCCAAAAACTAGTGGAAAAGATAACGGTTTTCTATGGAACAAATTTTTGCCAATATTTACGAAATTTCAGGAGTTAATTTTTTCGATAATTTTTTTTTTGGGTTTGGTACGGAATTTAAAAATATAGTTATAGTTAAAAAAAAAAAATAAAGTCGTGTGACAGACGCATAGATTTGGCAGACAAGGGAATTTTTGGGTATTTCCCAAAAATATAATTTTCAGCCCTCATTTGCGGGAATTGTAGTTATAGTTAGAAATCACTCTTTCAACCTCCAATAATTTAGATCTTATCCAGATTATATAATGATAGAAGATTTTGCGAGAGGTGAGGATCATCCTTGTGGGATAAAAAAAATCTTCGGCTTTGGTGATAAAAAAAATCAACTGTTTAGTTTAAGATAAAAGGCCGGCAGATTTTTTTTAATTCGACTTTTTGGTTGTTATATAGCGTGAATATGTATCTTGAAACGACATTATATACATGGAGAATAGTATGAACAATTGCCACAAGGCAGTGCTAGATAATTAAACAGACAATTGAAAGGAGGTTATAGCAGCATCAGTTAAAATAAGTCTGTCTCTTCATATTCAAGTGGATAATATAGTGTAGAAAGTTCATAAATAATAAAGACATAGGATTTTGAGTCAAGTCTTAGTTTAATTCAATTAAGTAACAACAAACATAAAACATCAAATCTTGACGATGTTTAATTCTTTTTCTTAGTTAATTACTGTTACTCATTATTCAAATAATAAACTAAAATCATTATTCCTTTCTTCTGCTTCTTTTTTTTTATTTTTTTTCATCTTAAAAGACCATATGATAAGTTGTACAGCAAAGCAATTTTGATACTAAATTTATAATTAAATAAAATAAACAACGTATTTGAAGACGTAATAAAAAGAGATTGAAATCAAATTTAAGTTAATTATTAAATAGTATTATTAATATAAGATATTATGATTGAGAAGGAGTGGCCTATGTAATAGCAAAACTGCAGCCTTTAACTGTCTTGAATTAAACCAACAGACATCAACAATTTTCCATGTTTTTCTCACCACAGTGGAAATATAAAATTTTCTACTCGAGGGCACAAAAAAAAATTCAATCAAGTAGTTATTAAACCCCCTCTCACTTTCATAAGTTTATTATCACTAACTAAATAAAATTAATCAATGTACCTGGAAAGATTCTATTCTTCTTGTCTGGCTCCATCTCCTAACTAGTTATCTTCGATGACAGTAAACGAGAAAAAATAGCCACACAAATGAAAACCTCACCTAACATAAAATGCAATACGCCCTTTTACCATACAACAGATTCAAATATACACAATCCTCTAGTCGTAATTTTTTCATATGGCGCGAAGCGATTTTCAATTGTTATAATTGAACGTTTAAACGAACTAAAAACATTTTAGTTTGTTTTTCTAATTTTATAATGTTAATTCAACTATTCCATTCTTTGTCAACAATGTGAAATATGAAGTAATATCGATGATGTCATCATGATTCTTTTACGTTGTCTATCCATCGAGATAATACGATAAATGTTTTTAAACATAAATAAAAAGACGCAGATCAGTGATCTCCTTGACACGTTTAATACACATTGATATAACACCATGTGTTTTAATTATACTCAATTTACGTTTATATAAAAGGTTATAATTCTATGATTTTCAGCACAAATTTGGCCAAATATCGTTGAGAACGAAGAGGGAAACAAAAAGATTTGGCAAAGTTAGGCTAAGACGATGGAACTTATTGGGGGAGAACTTTTAGATACAGGTATAGAATAAAAAGCACTTACACTCATTCAAATTGTTCAGGTATAAAAGGCCCTTACACGGACAGTTGGAACGAGAGTCATCATTCAAAAGCCAGAATGACGTAACTCACTTGAATCACCGAGTCTCATACACTATTAGCCCGACTTGCTTGTGAATGAGATAGCGTACAGTAAGGATCTTTTGGAATGTCTCTTTTCATTCATAATGAACAGAAAGATTGTTTGGCCATTATTTTAAGAAAAGAACGAAGCACCCGCAGCCTCTCATAGTATACTCTCCACTAAAAATTTTGATGGATCATATTTCAAAATTTCCCTGATAATTCATCAGTATTGCCCTAACATGATCAATAGGAACGCCCGGATTTGGTTTGGCTGTCATTCCGACTGACATTCCAAGGGGTGAAGGAATGATTTGTTAAAATCTTCAGCTTTTATTTTATGTAAAAAAAATACTTTTATTTGATAAATTATACAGTTAAAACCCTTTTAGAGTAAGCCCTTTTACTGTTATAAAAGAATAAGAGACAAAATAAATTGTAAATTATGCTAACTCTAAAATGTATCAATAAAAAAAAAAAAAACTTATGGCGAGGAAATTGAAAAATAAATCAGTATTATTTAACAATAAATTCAAAAATTTTAATAAAATACAAGCAGGCATAATTTTCAAATTAATTTTACATATTTAATAAGGCAGATATAGTTTCATTTATTATAAATTCCATTAATGATAAAAAAAAAGCCTTTTCTCAATTTTTTTTTTTAGTGATGTTGCTCATCTGAGTCACACAAAACATAATAAGAAAGATCTTGAGAAATGTTTAATGATATGGATAGAAAGAGAATACAGATTAATTCACAGGCAAGAATATAATCATCGATATGACACCACGGAATAAACAATAAACTTTATTTCACTCCCAAGAAGAGAATCCCTACAAAGAGGTGGTCAAAAGTCATCTCATTGCATCTCGAATATAGCATAAATTTTATTTTATTTTGTGAAATTTATGAAACAAATCATTTATTATCAGGACCAGATGTCAAATATAACGCCAACGTTTATTACTAATTTTTTTTTTTTGCCAAGTGTAACCTCATCACTGTTTTTGGTTATATCCTTTATTTTCCTCTGTGGATATTGAATTTATGAAAATTAATTTTTTTTTTGGCAAAAACATTTTTTATAAACTTCAATATTTCTCGTTCGAGAGCAGTATCTGATGTAAAAATACTTCGCAAGAGTGCTGGGTGAAATCTGATAACATCAATATGAGATTAACTTGTATCAGCTCGCAAAACCTCTGAAAATTATATCAGAATCGGATTAACGGTTCGATCGACTATACCCAACCTCGAATTTGACAACAACCCGAAGGATAGACAGACGCGGGCCCAAACTTGATTCTTAACGTCCAAAACATACTCGCGAAAGAGTACATCTTTAAGTCGGATTACTTGTCTGTATTCCCATATGAAGCTGAAAAGTAAATATTAATATAATAGGAAAGTAGAGAGACAGCTGCAGAAATTTCTCAGAAGATTTATGGGTGTAACAAGAAGGAGCTGCATCTATAACGAGAGGAAGCGAGGTTTGGTCATATCCTCTGGCCGGAGGAATAAGATCAATTAAAGACCAGACGGGAGAAGACCTCGAGGCCGACCAAGGATGTCTTATCCGAAATATGTCGACCGTTTGTTCAAGTGGAGAGGTTACAATTTCTGCCTAGACAAGAAACAGTGACAGTCTTGTATAGACGCTTTCCTGTGCTAATCACTATAGGATGATGCGAAAGAGGATGCACATTAAAAGTCAGATTCTGAGGAAATAAATATTTTTTATTCTCCGAATGAATACAAAATTGCGAGTGAAAAATTTAAAAACAGATACTTATTAAATCTTTACTGCTAAGTGCGGGTATCCTTAACCCTTAAACAAATTACTAAAGAAGTGCTTCTGGAAAGGACGGAACTTTGATATTAATTCGACTCCACAATTATGTTATTTCGAACATAACTTTGACAATCAATAATAATAATCAATAATTTGACTAAAAACAAATCAATAATAATTATAATATAATAAAAAGCTTACTATGTACTTGACTTGTCTGTAGTTGTGTGAACATGCCCGTGGAAGCACTATACAAATATTGTAGAAAGTGTGAACTTATTTTGTGAAAATTTTATTACCATTATTTATGGGGTTATATTTTTAACATATATTCACAATAAGTATGAGTTAAAAATTAATTAGCTATTAATTCAATCCGTTATCATTATTTACAATTAGAAGAAAAATATGATAATACGTTTTATATTTTTGGCTGTAATTAGTAACCGCCCTTAAAACGACCATTCCTATTCATTAATATATTATAGGAATTATAATATATCCTAATTTATCCTAAAACCCTTTGAAGCACTACCTCTCAATGTAGGTGCCAATATATTTTGTGAATGAAAGTCGGATGTGTGAGGGTCTTCCAAGACCTTGGAACGAGAAATCATTAACCTTGAAATATATGTAACTACATACCCAATAGAAACTTTTAGAAAAAATTCAATTTCCATAAAATTCAATTTTCACGGAGGAAAATAAAGGGTATATAAAACGAAGATAAAAACGGTGCGCTATACTTGGCAGGTTAGATTTTTTATATATATACTAAACTTTGTCTCTCTATTTGACATCCATATTTCACAAAATAAAATCTATTCCGTATCTGAGATGCAATATAAAGTTTCTACCTCTTTGGAGGGTTTCTCGTGAAAAAAAAAATAAGCTATTGTTTATTCTGTGGCTTTATATCGCTGCTAATATTCTAGTATATGAATCTGTCTGTATTCTCTGTTTATCCATATCACTAAAACATTTCTCGAGCTCTTTATTATTATGTTTTGTGTGACTCAGATAAGTAACATCACTAAAAAATAAATTGAGAAAAGTCGTTTTTTTCTACCTTTAAAATTGAATTATATCTGCTTTGCTAAGTACGTAAAATTAATTTGAAAATTATTCTTGCTTGAATTTTATGAAAAAATGTGAATTTATTGTTAAATAATAAGGATTTTTTTTGTAAGTGTTAAGCCCTTGAGGCCTCAATAAAGCTTTATCTACTATTAGTATTTTATTGTATCACATAATGACAACAAATATTAATAAGTAGGTAGCATTGAAACAGGATATAATTCATTTCTGAAAGTACTATAAGATTCAGCGTATAATAAGAATAAGGCATAGACGCGGGGGGATGAAATTCTGGTGTAATTTTAAACTAAAATACTTACTGGTTAACGAACTAATATCGATATATTGTGAAAAATAAATAATTTCAGAAAAATAGTTAAAAAAGATAAAGATTGAAAAAAACCAAGTCGTCAAAAAAATTGTTACTAAGCAAAATCTTCTATGAGGATGTATCTTAATGTAAAAATGATTTATTTCATTGGTGGCGTCTTTTAAAATGCAATTTATCCCACTATAAGGATTGCAAAATCTAACAAACAAAAAAAAGTACAGAGTCGGTCCATGTGTTCGTATGGTGAGCTGTTAATGGCTACTCGGCATAAGAGCCTGTAATAGAAAATTTAAACCTAGATAAAATCTCCTTAGTAATTGCCAAAGGGCTGAAACTTTGGAGAAAAGTAAATAAAGATTGTGTTATAAATTAATTACCTACTCTCAAACAAACAATTAATATATTATATATTCATTAACTAATATATTCTGTACCTCGGAGGGATAGAACACTATGTCCAGTAGTAATTCACATGCTTCAGAAGGATAAAA
>NW_027105232.1:159455-160483 GCF_000696795.3 Halyomorpha halys
GTTTGGAAAAATATTAAATAATATGTTTCATAGTGAATTAAGCAGATTGTCCCTGAAGATGGCCGAATTGGCCGAAACGTTGGACGTGTAAAAACAATAAAAGTTTTGAGACTATAATTTGGATAATGTTTTGAATTATTTAGTAAAAAATTGCCAGTCTCAAGAAAGAATTTTATGATTATAAATATATAGACAATGTTTATTTTATAATTGGAAGGTCATCAAATATTACTTTCTATTGTTTTATTTTGTAAAACTATTCCTATATTTTCAAACTATACACCTTTATTTCTTTCATCTACGTTTCGGTGCTCTTTTCCCATTTTCAGGATGATACATCTGAAACCTCACTATTCCATAAAATTTATATTGCACATAATTTTCTAAATAAAACACAGGATAGATATTCACTCTTCAATAGAATCGTCGTCCTAATGCATATAATCTTGTCATGATTTAATATAGTTAAATTATACTGTACACTAATAGTTTCTTCTACATTTTCACCATCACACTGGAATAATGTTTCTAACTTAATCCCTATAATTCCTCCCCTATACTACTATTGTTATGGATTGTCTCCTAATGGATCTTTCTGTTTCAATTTTTATTTTATCTTTTTTTTTTAAATATTATAATAATATTGTAAATTAAATGCTATAATAACGGCAATTTATTCATTATTAATAAATTTATGCCTAAGGCAGAAAATATTCGTTCTAGAACGAAAAAAAAAGAACAGCCATTTCCTAAGCCAAACATAGCAGGGAATTTTTTATGTTGTAATAGGAGATGATGAGATCATAGGAGTCAGCCAATCGCTCACGCTAAGCATCTACCCTGCTATTAAAATGTAAATGGATTGACCAGCGTTGCTCCCCACCCTTTCCGTTTCAACTCGGAATTCAATATAAAGAAGTTTCACTTAAATGAAAAGAAAATCTAAAATTTATATATGTATGAAATAAAATATCGAGAAAATACCCCGAAACGTTGTCAATAAATAAAAGTGTTTTTATATAAATATA
>NW_027105232.1:160533-161354 GCF_000696795.3 Halyomorpha halys
AAAAAATGGACATAGTGTTGTATCCCTCCGAGGTACAGATATTATTATATACTTTTTGCAAAATATATTAATATTGAAGATTCTTCTTTAATACACAGCAACATATCGATCAGGATAAGAACGGTTAAGCCGAATTATACTGTAATCTTAGGAATAATACGTGTACTGTAAATTATGTTTACCCATAGCCATACGTCGCCTTACAGAAACATTTTAGAACAACTGATTCGATGGCGAGGAACATGGCCCACCGTACTGCGAGCTAATGTAGTTATGAGAACTTGGAGCACAATAGCTAATAATACATATTGAAAGACATACCCGATATAGAGCCTAGATATGGGTTACCCAGATATGTGCAACTAGATATTAGGACGTTCGTACGGTACAGGGTACAGTAGAACAAGACAATGAGCAAGCCTAAATAATAGTGGCTCCTTTTTTACATTAGCCTAAATATCGGAAAGTATATCGCGGTTAGTATCGCCATTATCTCCCGCGCAGGTCACCTCTTGCCCTCCAAACCTGGAGCACTCACCTCTCATCATGTATACACAACTAGCGAATTAAATATATAGACAATACAAAACATTATCCAAATTATAGTCTCAAAACTTTTATTGTTTTTACACGTCCAACGTTTCGGCCAATTCGGCCATCTTCAGGGACAATCTGCTTAATTCACTATGAAACATATTATTTAATATTTTTCCAAACACTTCATACAGGCTATTCTGCCCAGGTCAAAAAATTTTTATCCAATAAGTCAAATATCCTTTAAAATTCACAGTCAAAAATATTTTTCATTTTACCACTATCAT
>NW_027105232.1:162499-182252 GCF_000696795.3 Halyomorpha halys
ATAAATAATAAAAAAATCCATAGGAAGTATTTTTACTTAAGAATTCAAATAGAGACAACAAACTTCCCATTAATTAAGCAAGAAAACGTTTATGTAATTTTTTTTATAGTACTGTATTCCTATTTTATTATTCCTACTTAGCAATGTTTTTATCTTGTTTAATTTAGCCTGATGGCATAAACTTGGATGAAACATTGGTGAGTGTCCAGTGATATATTTTCACTTCTATTACTTATCATGTATATATTATTAATATTTATTATATTCATTATCTTCATATTCTTTTAATTTACTTTGTTCAGCTTTTGGATATAATCTTTTTTATAAGGTTTATACCACCGTTTATACAATTTTTTCAATATAACTAAATATTCTTATATTTTAATTTACTACCATACTTAAAAATATATCTTGGTTTATAAATCTCTGATGAAGCCCCACAACGTGGAGCGAAACGTTGGTAAATAATAAATATTTTAATTTTATTTTGAGAAAACTTCCTTAAACCCTACCCGAGCATTATCTATAGTAAGTTTTATTTTAAATAAACAACATAAAATAAAACGTGTGCCGCTTACAGAGGTCAGTATAGCTTGCTCACTATTCTAATCTTTTTTTCATTCTTATCCTCTTACCTACTTTTCCGAAAACTACCTCTTAATATTTCTATTGGACACCCAATTACTTATATTTCAAGATTAATGATATGTGTCGTTTGAAAACATAATCTGTGTGACGAACCGTCGTTTAATTAAGGTGTACTCAAACATGAAAGACAATTTCGCATGAATAAGCGAAACAAGTTGATGAAACTTAAACAAGTTCATACTAGACCATGCTTTCATTCATTCTCAACTTTCCTCCAATATTAAACCAAATGAGGACAGCTGATTTCGATATATAGCTGGTCCAAGGAAAATACGTTAGAAAATGGATGAATTTGATAAAATTTATAGTGGGCCAACTTTATACCAATCCTCACAATCATAAAAATATACATAAAAATTGGATTAACGATTCCATTATGAAAATTCGACCATATTTGTTTCTTGATGACTAAAACGTAAAATGCAAGTGAAATTTTTCGACTTTAAGGGAATTTATTTCTCCGTTTCCTCCATAAACAAGAAGCTTTCCAACCTTCTGTAAGGTATTGTTATAACATAACATTTTCTTTGAAAACGTAGACTATTAAAATAATTTTACGTATATAAAAATATATTTTTTTTAACAATTGGAAGATAATTAATTGACCGTGTGTAACATGTAAAAGTAAGATAGTCCAACTCCTATAAAAAAAACTACACTATTTATTGTGAGCCAATTGTTTCGTCACACTTTGCAGGGCTTCATTATGGCTTAAAAAGATGAAAAAAACTAAAATTACATAACAAAATAAGAGAATAGATAAAATAAAAGTAAACTAAGATATGGCTAAACTTTGTTAAAATGTACATAAAAATGGACAATGAAATGAAAAATGAGATGTACTCATACGCACTGAAAAGTATAAATGAACTAGAATTACAAAAAGTATTAGACAATTGATGAAAACGGAAAAAATAACAAATAAAAAGTAGATAAAAGAGAAATATAAAGTGCGCACTAAAAGAGGGGAAATAAGAATAAAAAAAGGTCAAGAAAAATGGAAAATAATAAATGAAAGAAAGCCAAAAAATTAAGGAAAGGAATATGCATGGTATCAACAACGTTTTACATAGTTTTTCAACGTAGGTTCCAGTAAAAACGGGAAGAATTATTTGAACTGGATGCCGACGGCTTGTGATCTGCACCACGTAATTATTCTGACAAATGCGAACAGACAGACGTTGATAGACATGTCACGAAAAACTACAGTGGGCTTCATGGGAAAGAGAATCGACCACGAACTCTATGCACCCTTCACATTTCCCCTTTATCTGATCTTCTGAATGATGATAAAAAGTTCAAGGGTCTGGTGTTCGCAAGCTACGGTAATCTTCATATTTAACGCCCACTTGTGAAGGCTGTAGGCAATAAATATGCTTTGATAAATTCCAATTCTACTCAATATTACCAGAACATTATAATTTATCCGTTTGGAAATTTTCCTATTTTAGAGTTTCATACCGATGCAATGCATTATTAACTTATGATAACTCATGATCAATCACAAACTTCTCGTAATTGTAATCGAGGCTTAAAAATAACGAGAAACCATTAAAAGCAGCATTGGACGGAGACTGCTATGTATTAAGTTCACTGTTATAATTACTCATTATTATATAAGAAATAGGTAAATGAATTTTAAGCAAATACACTCTCCTTAAACCAGGGGCTGTGAATTTCTAAAAAAGGTTAATAGTATAAGGAAAATAAAAATACATTTTTAAAAAAATAAAAAATTTCATAACTTTTGTTCTTCATTTACTTTTATATAAGCAGTAGTCATATTTATTGATCATACATATACTTGTTACATTGGTAATATTTTTTGATTAATTTTTATATATCTCCGTCAGCCTATTTTTTTTGTCTTTCTCTCACCTATACATAGGATATATAGTAAGGGAGTGTATTGCAACCGGGAATAATTTCGAATTCCAGTTTTCGACGGAAATACATGAGAACACTGGGTCCAAATAACCAACTTTTGAAAAATGGTCTGTATTTGTTTCTTTGTGTGCATGCGTGCGTGCGTGCTCGAGTGCGTGTGTGTATGAAGAACAATCATGTAACTATAAACATAAGTTAGGTATTATCCACATTGAGCTAGTCTTTGATCAGCACAAATATGCATCCACATATTAATGATTTCAAATATGATATTTTTGAAACGTACTGTTCTTCTTCACTTCTAAATTAGATGAAAAATACCCTTTCGTTCAAAGGGGTGTATAGTACGTTACATATTGCATTTTTTTATAAAATATATCTCATATATTAGCAACTATTACACGATCGAATTTGAATAGTAGAAAATATTTACCATCAGCCAGTAAAAACGAATTCTAAATCGAAACTCTTTGAGGATTAGGATTAAACAGAAATGAAAAATCTGCCAATATGAAATTTCGGCCACCCGGCTCCTCAAGGATTATGCGATGGTCAGCCTTGGAATGTGATTTATAAATCCAAGGACCAAGGGCATTTTTCACTGATCTGACCCGAGGAAGTGATGGATTCCTGAATCACTAACAAGGACAAAGCCAGGTGGAGGCTGTGTATTGTTCCATGTGGGATTCATAATTTGGGCATGACACTACAAAATGGCATTTGAAACGATTTTCTTAAGAGGTCTTCTTAATTATATACATTTATAAAAAAATTAAAATTAAAACTTATGATGAGTTATTTATCTATAAATATAATATAATATAAATAACTATTCCGAATAATTAACAGCTAAATTGGGAAAATCATATAGATAAAAAAATATATATCAATCAGTAAATCTTTAACATAAAAGAAAATATTGATTTATAATGACCATGGATTAAAGTGTTTATTAAAGAATAGTAATACAATCTGCCTTAATCAAGGGAAATATGTATTAGAGCTGTAAATGTTCGTTCATACAACGTATTCAGAAAAACAGAATGAAAATAAATACAATAAATAAAATAGAAAGATGATAATAATAGTATTGATGGTAGGTAAATACTCCCAACAAGGATTGAAGTGTGCAATTCTGAAATATTACATTTATAAAAGTATTAAATCAGGTAATTTGGTCAGCATCACGCACGTCCACCAGATTTATACCCAAGGGACACCCATTTTGTGAGGCTGTGTGGACGGGTGGCTTGAATGTGCTTGAAACCACATGGCTGGTTCACGGCTACAGTGAAACAGACAATAATTATCTGCCACAGCCAGATTCGAACCCGGCTCCTTAGAGTTAGTAACACAGTAAAACAATATAATAATAATATTAATTAAATAATAGCAATTTAAAAAAAATCCATCTTAACACACATTCAAATTTTTACACCATATGTAAATATTAAATGTAAAGAAATTTTAAAAAGGAGAGATATGCTTAGCCAACAACGCCTCTGTCCTAACAAGAATGGATTAGCAAGGTTCTACAGTTGTTGGAAATCAACATCGTGTCTCGAAAAAAAAAAACATTTTATATATACATAAATGGTATTCTTATGATTTATTCTTTTTCCCCAAGGATACAAAAATAAACATGGTACTTGTTGGCCAAAGACCAGAATACATAGCAATCAAAGCAGGTGCGTGTCCAATCAAGTACCGCTGCGAGCAGCTGCGGAAATAAAACGGACGATTTAAATGGCCCCAGAGCACCTGCCCGTTCTGACCGCTTCCGCACGGTGCCGAATGTTCTTTGGTTGGCCTGCCAACGGTACAACGGCAGGTGTGCAGGAGTTGGCTTCTCCAAACAGGAGGATTACATTATGGGAAGAATTTTAAAAACAGGACAAGCACCAGGATGAATACTGCAAAAACTAAGATTATTTGAACAAATAATAGTTACAAACGTTGTCGCATTAATAATAATAATAATATTCTTCATTTATTCTGGGATTGATCCCTTTAGAATAATGTACAGGCGTCAAAATTAGGCTTCAGAGCCAAATAAAAATGAAATTATAAAACGTCATCAAATATAATAAAATAATGGATTTAAAAAGATAAAAATAAACAACAATAATTAACAGAATATATAAAATAAGAATAGAATAAATAAAGTAAAATCATATGTCATATCATAAAACATAAGATGACACACTTTTGATAATAAGTAATAGAAAAAAAAATCAACTATAATTAAACTAAAACTAATAAATGGAAAGTTACAATTTCTGCTAGTTTACATATTTTCAAGAATAAACCAAAATCTGAGACATTAAGTACAGAAATATATAAATCTTGTTTGAAACTTTCAATTGTTATTCTTCTGGAGTTGGGTGGACAGAAGGTGGTCGAAGATACAGGATTTGAAGGTTGAAAGGGTATTAAAACTACGAATGAAAGAGGGAATAGAATTCCATAGGGATGAGGAACGGATCTACCAAAAGCTGCGGTTCGATGAGCACTTACATATAAGTCTGAAGGCCGTGAGTGGGTATTGTGAGAACGCACAGAGGATTTAAATTGAAGGATACCAGAGATGAACGATGGACGATGGGATTGGATAATTTGGTAGAGGAAGCAAGCAAGAATATATTTTCGATGAAAAGAGGGGTAAAGCCACTTCAATTCTTCATAAAATCGGGTGACAGAGGCGTCCCTGGGAACCCCAAAGATGAATCGTACAAAGCAATTAATTAACCGTTTAAAATTTTTTTCGAGATCCCCAGAGACACCCCCGTAAACGACAAAGCTATAATCAAAGTGGGGGAACATTAGGCATATTTATCCGCTTTATTTCTACAATTTTTTGATTTTAGGTTTCTCATAAGGTGGATCGCAACAGTTACATGTGGTCTACCACCATTTCTTCTCCAACCGACCCAACTCTAAAATCTACAATGGGTTAAGATTATTGTTTTTATAGAATTTGATATTAAAAAAAGATTTTTAAACGAATTCACGTCATGAACTTTTTTTTATTCAGCGTGTCCTAAAGGCGTGAATCGCCTAAAACCTCAAATATTTTTTCCGGTTTTTGAGGACATGCTTGAAAACAGTGTGGAAAATCGAACAAACCTAAAAAAGAACATCGTTTACGAATTCAATTTCTCGTAAGTTTCGCCATGATTCTCGTATTAATTCAGACATCAACATGGAAGTCATTTGTCACCTCACCCTGCCGAAGAAACTTAAATTACTACAGAAAATTAGATTCTAAAAAAAATTGTTCTTTGTGTTTGTTCCTAATTTCCGCTCCGTTTGTTTATAATTCTTTAAAAAACGGAAACAAAATCTAAGCGGTATTTCGATATTTATGCCTTCGGAATAAAAAAGTATCTGAAATGAAACCTTCTTAAAATCTGATTTACTAACAATCCTCATATAACATTACCCTATCCCAATAGAAAATTCAGAATCAGCCCTTGAGAAGGATACAAAATAAACGATAACCAAAAAAAAAGACTACCAAAAATTCTAGAGATACGGGAGTGATTATTTATGAATGGATACCTTTTTTTTTGAGAGGTATATGAATTTTAAATGAAATTTCGTAGGTCTTATTGTTAATGAGGTTTCTTACAGTGGTGAATTCGGCTTTATTACCTCTTCCAGTTCTTCAGCAACGCACTCAGTTCTCGAATTTAAAATGAAAAGAGGTATTTTCAATGAAGGATTCTCAAAGAAACTCTAATTTAAAAAGCTTTAGAAAATCTCTTTACCTTTGTGTTTCTATTTGATTCTGTTGTTGTTCTCAACACACGTCATTATGTGATGGAATAGTGAATCATTTTCATTCCATGTTATATCTATGAATCACATTAGCTCATTTAACCTAGTTTGCAAACTTTTATGTTTTATCAATGGCCTCTAGGTGGCCGACGATATTGGATTGGTTCTTCCGAAATTTCTCGTGTTATTGGTTGGATCTACTTCCTATATACACTGCACCAAGTCGCTGACACTACAAGTTTGCATCCAGAACCTTCCGAATCTAACACTTTACTCATTAATGGTCATCTGACATCAGGCTTGATATTATGAGCACTTTAACTAGAACTTCGATCTAATTCAAATTTAAAAATAAATTTGACAAAAATTACGGTTTAACATTTTTTTCCAATGCATTAAACGTTAAAAAAAAAATTATGTGCGAAAGATAGAATGATAGAATATTGAATGAGGTTTATTGTGATAGATAATTATTTGTTCTGTTATTGACAGTAAAAGTCAACCCAATGGGATCGATAGCCCCCCAGGGTCCACCCGGCCTCATAAAGTAGATGGAAATAAATCAGGCGTTCGAGTTTGAATAAATCACCTCCTAGCACAACCGTTAGTCTAGTAACAGAACTTCCTTACAAAGTATTGAACTCCTGACTCTTCATGTGTTCTTTTTTTTTTTTATCAGTAAAGTAAGATAATATTTGAATAACTTTTTCTTATCTACGAGTTTTAAGAATTCTATTTATATTTGGAATTAGAAAATATTTAATACCACAACAAAGCTAGCTGACTCTCAAGCTATTTATGAGCTATCGTCACCTGGAAAACAAAGGCTGCCTCATAACCAGGCGCCACGGTGTGCTGAAGTGTACTCACCAAACATGAGTCAACCCTCAATGGGTTGCAACACTCATTCATGTATCACTACGCCACCTCAGAATAACGATATCGACGCAGTGACAAAACATTACAGCAAGTGGTCTATTTGGAACTTCTTCATGGGATAGGTCAATTACTATACAGAAATTGTCAATTTTAAACTCATTTTTCTGTGAGGAATGAAATAAAATAAATTTCACTTATTAGTATTTAGTACTCCACTGACCGTACCCCAGCAATCCACTCCTCATATTGATAAAATAGTTTTAAAAATCTAGTGTGATCCGCGCGTCACACAACTTTTACTTACCACCCTATCGACATATGTCCCCAAGTTTTGTGTGGATTAGTGAGCTCCTGTTGAAGTTATGAATATTTTTGTAATATTCGAAAAAAAAAACTCCATAGACAGGGAAAGGCGAAAATTAGGAACAACAAATTTATATTTTTCTGTTTCTATAAAATTCGTATTTCAAGATTTTTCGAGGTGGATATAACAAATAGAAATTTTGTCACTGGTATGCATACAAGAAGAGATAACGATGCGGAAATTTAATCGGGAAAGAACGGATTTCAATCAGGATAAGGCCTATCTGATAGCAGTTTACGAGAAAATAGGAAAAAATCTATTCTATTAAGGGCACATTCCGTCAGTCGATTTTATCGAAAAAGTCACGTCATTATGATTTACGTCGTAAGTACGACTTTTCGTATCGAAGCTAGGCTGACTGCATAGACATACACCGACTATGCAAAATAAGAAACTCAAAACGTGTATTTCTGTCTAAAACACTAAATTTGAAATTTAGAACGATCAAAAAACTTACCCTGCTTATATACATCATACATAGGTAAGTAAAGTAAATATAATTTAATAACCAAATACATATATTTCTATGGTGAAAAAGTTGTTGGTGATTTTAGATAGAATACAGCTGCAGTAGCTAGAAAAGTCTATTTTTGTTTAAAACCGTCACTTCTATAATTAAAATATGTTTTTATTTTGTTTTAAAAATAATTTAGATCTAGCACGAACCAGATATCAATCCTTCCATTATAAACTCCCTAGCCACCCAAAACCATTAGTTTATAACCTTCCTTCCTCTTCTATTCCTGACAATCTTCCGAGGCGCCTGAAAAGAAGATGGTCTCGAGATCTTCTAGAAACATTTTAGAGTGCTACTGCTAATGGGTTGTTTATCTACATTATACCATTGTAATATAATATCACACTTACTAGATTTATTTTTATGTAAATTTTAATAAATACATTTTTTAAAAATTAACACCAAGGATTGTCTACAGAATGCTTAAATTTCTGTGTTGAAAAAGTGTAAACATCTTTTATTCACTGTTTTTTTCCAAGTAGAGAGAAAATATATTATTGATTATTCGTGTAGCGGAAAGAAAATTTTATTTTTGTCGAAAAACTATTATTTATATAAATAATTTTTTTTTTCATTTTAGTTTTAAATAATTAAACATCAAGGAACGCTAGAAGAATATTTAAATTTCTATTGTGCAATGGTCATATTTTTTTATATTTTCAATTTAATTTCAATGGTGAGAAAATAAATTGGTAGCAGATAGCAAATTCTATTTTTATTTAAAAGAACATTATTTATATAAATGAAATATATATATTTTATATTACTGAAAGAATACATCAAGGAGTTTTGAGCTTTGTCATAGAGTTAAACTTTCTTAATTCTTAATTAAAATCTTTCTATGATACTGTTAATGAATATACATCAATTGTTATTTATTATTCACGTATAAATTAAAAAATAACCCGCTTTAATGAACACAAACGATATTAGTGCAAATAAATTTAATAATCATATAAAAATAATATTATTTCTTAATGCTAACACCAATAAGATTTTGTTAAAATCCACAATTCAAGTCTCTATTGATCAATTAAATAATTAATTAAAAAAACAAAAATATATAAGAAAAAAGTGTGCTACAAGTATAATGTAAACATTACAGAATACTATTACAATACAAAGGTAGCCTAGAGAAGTAATGAATAATCAGCCTCATCAAATGGATCGTATAATTCCAAATTTTATTGTATTAGATATTTTTATGGAAACTCCATCTTATTAACATCTTTATCTTATTAATTTAAAAAAAATAATGACTAATTTTAACATTTCAGTGTTCTAACTGATAGTACAAGAGTCCGCTGGAAATAAAGTCAGAACAAAGTAATTGCACTGCAGTTTTTTACGACTTTAGTTAAAACTATGTATAGTTACTAGTCAAAATTGACCGAGTCTGCCAAGCATAGTTAAGGGGAATAAAAAATGGCGAATGTTTCGAAACGTTAAAAAAAAAATTTCATTTGGAACTCCGTATCTTTAACACAACTAAGAACACTAGAAACGTAATAGAACATCATTTAAAGTAGAGTACATTTGCTAAACTATGATCCCTAATAGATATAGACACAGTTTTTTAAAATAATGAAAAATCAGTAGTTTTTAAATTAATTTTGGGAAAACTATATCTTAGGAATTATTAAACATAGAGATGTCAATTAGCTTAGCAAAAACTAGTTGAATGTACTATAAAATGTTTCATAATATTTGTCTTCATAGGAGTAGTAGTTTTTATGATATTTCACAAAATAAATTCACTAAATGTTGAATTCTAGTTGTTAGGATACAAGTTTTGAAATAAATTATTTAACAGTGCCAACGTTTCGAACAGAATTTCTAGCCTTCATCAGGGCTGCTAGCAGGAAATCATACAGCCAAGTTATGATTTATGAAATAAAACATCTCAGGAAAATTAGACGTAGAGATGTCTGCTAACACTCAAATTGAAACTAGTTCAACCTACTGCAAAGTGGGCAATTGCAGTTGAATCCTAGTTAATGCTCTTTGTTTCATAAGAAACAGCCAATTGCATCGCGAATTACAAATGGAGTCAATAGAGGATTATATCAAAAAAAGGTTCATGAAGTTCCACTACCAGTTGCCGACAGTTAAAGGAGCAGTGACCTACAACCTGGGAAACCCAACCTCAACCCGAAGACTGAAGACCAGACTGCTGCAAGACATTCTTTTATAAATTTTTAATAAATATAAAATGAATTCATAGTCACACTACCTCTATTTACCTATTATTATTATTATTATTTTTTTGTTTTTTTTTTCTCTTTTCTTCTCTCTTCCCTTTTTCAAATTAACTTGTTTCTTTTTACTATTAGAAGACAATTGTTTGTTTTATTTAAGTGTACCTTATTCTTATCTATTTATTTTCTTTTTTTTTTTTTAATAAGAACATTTTATATAGTTAAGGGTGTCATTTGTATGATTATACCCCCTCATAATCAACTGTTAAAAAATATATATAATATAAGTTATATGAACCATGTAAGGCCCACCAGGCCGATCTGGTATAAAAATAAAATAAATATATAATATAATATAGTTGATCAGACAAAAATTCATATTACTATGTAAATATAAAAACTAAGACCCCCAACAAGATAAGTGTCATAAAATAATTTATAGTACGATGAACTAGCTTTATTATAAGTGATGGAAAACTGCTCTATGTTTCATGATTCTTGAGATATATGTTTTCGTATTGTTATGGTATTTCCCCAGGATGTTTTCCTGTTAGTTATAAATTATGTTATTAATTTATTTTTCATATTTTTATTTCATTTTTCGAGAATATGTTTGATTAATCAAACTATCGTCTTTGAATCGTCTAACTATTTTTTTTATTATACCTGCATAATTTGTATTTTTGTTTTTCAAATCAGTTTTGTAATTAGCAATAAATTTAATATGTATTGGTATATCGATAGCCACTTTTAATCTTCTATTTTGGCCATTTTTCGTTTTTTACATTATGAATATTATTATAAAAAGTGTATTCCTCGATTAGAACTTGCGGGGTATAGCGGTACTGTGGTCTCTAAAATGAAGAGACTAGAGACTGCTGACGAAAAATAACTCTAACCTAGGAAAAAAACCATAATTCATAAAACCTTGCACTTTAAAAAAACAAATCCAAGAACTGGAAGAACGGTGGTGAGAAGATTAAAACGGGGAATGTCCTTAAAGCCCGTTCTAAGGAGCCGTCGTGCCGACCTTGCCACTAGGAAGTGCACCGTTCTCACGACCCAAGATCACGACCGACATCTGGACCGCCTTCGGAACCGCTGTTAGCCATGCAGATATCTGTGTGATCGCTAGCAGGTAGGATACAGAACGAACTATATAGACCTTCATGAAAGCCCTTCAAGTAGGAGGCAGCAACATGACGGAGGATATCCCGTAAGGGAAGCTCTTCTGGAAGTCTATTAATTCTGAATGGGGAATCAACTATTTGATGAGTTAGCTATATGAAATAAAGTCCGTATACGAATGTTAAGCTTTAATTACCGAATTAGAACCAATTATATTTAAATTGTCGTAGAAATGAAGAATCTCCGCAGAGTGACAGGCAAGACAAAGGGAGAGGAACAAGATGAGAAGGGAGCCATTGAACAAGAACCTGGATTGACTGTTCTTGGAGTAGTTTTTTTAAAGTGCAAGGTTCTATGCATCATGAAATAAGCAAATCAAAAAATAACAAATTAGAAAATTCTTAGTGCCTATCGATATACCTATACAAAATTAAAAATATACTTACTTCAAAGCAAATATAAAAAACATAAATACAAATTACGCAGATCAAATAAAAAAATTCAGTTACTATTATGTTTTTAATTGATCAAGCATATTCTCAAAAAATTAAATAAAATTTAAAAAAATAAATTAAGAATATAATTCATAAAAAACAGCGAAACATCCAGGAAAATAATATAGCAATAGTAGTAGTAAGATAGTGAAACTAAAATAATATCAATTAGTGTACATTTATATATATTATAATTAGTAATATTTTAATCAAGGACAAAATAGAGAATCATATATACATCATATATAAGAATGACAATGTAATTACTGAGTAAGCTATCAGGTATTTAAAAAGCAATATTCACAATTAAACGAAACGCTCAGAAATATCGCTGGTTTCGGAGCCTAAAAATTTAAGGCATTAGTGAAATAAAGTTTCTGGCATAAAAATGAGAAGATTAGTTCCCGTGGATAGAGTTTATTTCTCTACGCTGAGAGGGGGAAAAAGTAAAGAAAAGAAGAAAACACACGAGAAAAATCAACATAATGAAAAAGCAAATTTTTTTTAAAATATTTATTTATTGGTATTTACAACTGTACATTATAATACATTTAGTAAATCTGATCTAAGTTAAATTGGAGTGTTACAGGCGTGTAGAGAAACTACCCATTGGTAGCACTCTAATGAAAAAAAAAAAAGCAAATATGAATGTAGAAAACCTATGGACCCTTATTGGTTGTTGGCGTAATGTGTTATATAATTTCAACGTGTCAACCCTAATTTCAAGAATTTATTCTCCACCCTTACAGCTATATTTGAGGAGCTACTAGGTTTTGTCACGTCGAGACTAAAGGAGTCACTTTATAGTCTAAAACCATTTGCGAAGAAAATCTCATCTACCAGTTGTATCGAACTAATGCTTCGTAAACAAATACAATTTTATAAATAAACAAATCTGCATATCAGTCATTTTTAAAGAAGTTTACAAAACAACTCACAACAAACAAACATTTTTATTTCTAAAGTAAATAAAGTACCGTTAAAATTGGCCCAAGCCACAATCTTATCATTAACGGTATCTAAAAAATAAAATGGCAAGAAATAACATGAAAATAATCAAAGAATATACCAAAGTAAGAACCTATACCGTTCGAAATGTAATGGATTCTTATTGGTTGTTGGCGTAATTTGCAATATTTAGATATTCTCTACTACAATAACCATATTTTAAAAAGCTACTGAGTTTAGCTACGAAAATAAGAGAACCGAGTTACAGTCTCTAGCCATTCGCAGACAATTTCTCTTCTATTAATTGCATGGAACTTATACTTCGAATACAAACTCGACTTTATGTCTACAAATAAAAAAAAAAATCAACAAACATATATTGTTACCTGAAGGTGAAAAACACAGAAATGAAAAAATCATCGTAAGAAGGTGCCCAAGACACAATCTCGCCTTTTTTCTAAGATATAGGAGAATACCTCTAATTGGCTGTTGGCGTGCTGTTTAATATATAGATAATATGTGGCAACCCTACTTTCAAAAACTTATTCTCAAACGTTATAGCTATAATCAAAGAAATACAACGTTTTGTCTTGGAAATAAGGGAATCATGTTGTGGCCTTAAGCCATTTACAAAATCATCTCATCTATCAATCGTATCGAGCTTATGCTCTGCACAGAAACACGACTTTATAAATACACGAATCTGCAGAATGTCACTTGTGTTTGAGTATGTTTAAAAAACAGCTTTAAATCAAACAAACATGTTTTTGTCTGAAGGTAACTAACCCAAAAATGACAAAACCATCACAACCCAAGACACAATCTCGCCTCATTTTTCATTTTCTAATATATAGGAGAGGCGAATGGACTTTAATTGGTTATTAACGTTGTATTTAATATATATAGATAATATATGGCAACCGTAATTTCAAGAATTTATTCTCAAGCTCTATTTTATATAGTTAATATTCAAGTTATATTCAAAGAACTGCTATATTTTATCTTGGAATTACTGGTACTGGTATTTAGTGGAGGAACACGTTCGGCAAGTGGGCCTAGTGATCCTTTTTGCCAACCCCTGGTGGCTACCTAAGTTGCCACTGCGTACTGGACCAAGGTGGGAGTGTCAAGATTCATTCCTCGAGACCACCGAAATATAACTGTTAACTGCCCAGCTGGGAATCGAACCCACAACGTTCCGAACCGAGCGCATTAGGACCTGCGCCCCAAACCTCACGTCACCCGTCACCGTTCCCTGTCTCGAAGTAACAGAATCATATTATAGTCTTAAGCCATTTGGAAAAATTATACCGAACTTATGCTTCATACACCAACACTATCTTACCACTACACAAATCCGCAATATGTTAGTTGCGTTTGAAGGGGTTTGCAAAACAACTTCAAATCAAACAAACATGTTTGTCCACATAAGGTGACAAACACAGAAATTCCGAAATCGTTAGAAGTCGCCCAAATGATACAGATATATTTATAACAATGATGAGCTCCTAAACATATCGCATGATAACAGATAGCGCCCAAGTGGCAGTTATGTAAGAATCACCTTGGCATCTGTCAATGCTAAACAGTTTCAATGTCATTGCGAGAGCTGGTCGGAAATATCCTCCTATTTGTGTTTGCCTCCTAAATTACTGAGTCCCTTCAAGGTTGTCTCGGAATCGCAATAGATTCTTATCAAATGCTTTATTTTTTGAAAATATGATGCTTAAATGAAAAAATGTGAAACTGGAAAAAATCAAAATGTAAAACTATGTAGCTTTTATCCAGCTATCTAAACCCACACACACATATATGGTATACTGCTTCTATGATTTGGTATTAATCATACAATCTTTTTCAACGGTGCAAGTAATATATTGCAGTCCATACAGCTTACCTATGTTAAATAAGTACTTATATGAAGAATGAAGTTACGATGCTTAGTGAAAATTGTCATTATTGTTTATTTCTGGTGGATATCCACTTAACAAACGCCTACGCCCACTTGGCTAGTCTCAAATCATGTATAAAAATAATTTATCACCTTCTGCAACTTTTTATATTAGATATTAATTTTTCTGTATATCTGTATTACTTCTCTTATTTCCGTAAATTTATTTTACTTTGGAAAAATATTTTTCCTTTAGTTAATTATCAACATATTTCATAGTTTATATTAGACCATTTGTATAACTAGTGACAATAACAAACAGTTAAACCTCTTTTTTAAATAAAAAAAGATTTAGAAGAAGGTAGCTATTTTGAAAAATTGTAATTTAAGCCCAATCAGATTGATAATTTCAATGAGGATAAGATCCAGCTGAAGTTAAAGACCATTTTAAGTCTCTTCCTACACTCTTTATAATTTCCTTAACAGTCCAATGTTTCGGGCTATTCCGCCATCCCTAAGGACAATCTAAGGATATAATCACAGATTGGATAAAGAATATTAAATTATTATTCTTTCCATCTATTACACAAGAAATATAATGTAATTAATAATTATATAAACAAGGCAATAAGAATAACTGATGCTAGTAGGTTCTCTATAGTTAGCAGTAAGACATTTCAAATATTTCTGGATAATTACTAAACAAAAAATTTAATTTACAAGATTTGGGACATAAACCTTAAAAATTCCAAAGACAAGACAGATAAAAAATAATAAATAATAAAGCAATCAATAAGAAATTTTACGGATTCAATTAGATAATGGGTTTATTGGAAGTTATACAGAAATAATACAAAGATCATGACGTTAATGTTACAGACGCAACAATAAAATTAAAAATTATTATAGTAAAATCAAGGACGAAATGAATACAAAAAATCAATGAAGATTGATATATAAAATTCCTTATTTAAATTGTCCAACTGTATATATAGGTGAAACTAAGTAATCGTTGGGTGAATGTATCGATACAGAAATGATATAAGAAATAAGGAGAAGGGTCCCAATAAAACAGCACTAGTGCAGCATGCAGTTAAAAACCTACACAAATTCGACTTTAACAGAAAAATAATTTTTCATAAAGAAAATAATATGTTCAAAAGAAAAATCTAGAGTCTGTTTATTCATCAGAGAATATTAATTATACAGTGAATTTTAAAACAGATCCAAGAAATATAAAACCAACACTATGTAGAGATTTTAAGCAAAATTAATCTATGAAAAATATTGGTAAACATTATGTTACTATTTACAATCAATAAATAAATAAATACACTTTGAAATAAATCAATTATAAGCCTGACCTGAGTGTATGGATGGTTAAAAATAGCCTGTTGATCAGAAAGTAATAGTGTTAAGTTCATCTATAAATAAAAAGCATTAAAAATAATTGACATTGTGAAAAAATAGGTAACTAGACATAAGCTTAGGAAAGCTTAGTAATAAATTAATATTATTATTTTAATATTTTATAATTTGACTGATATTATTAATAATAATGTTGTTTTTAGATATTGTTCAAAATTAATGAATAATAATAGCTCTAATTTGTTAGATTGTCCTTGAAGATGGCCGAAGCTTTGGACTATTAAATAAATAATAATGAGTGTTGAGACTTAACGTGGAAAATAATTCATTTATTTAAACAATAAATACCTGTCTCAAGAGATTGAAAAGATTATATATAAAGTCAAAGACCATTTTATTACCTATAGATTTAACCAGTTTAATGAAACTCATCAAGACTTAATGATAAAAAAGAGTAGAATTGATAATAAAAAGTAGCACTAACGTTAATGCAATTATAACGAAAAGGATGCTATAACATCACGGACATAAAATTTTTTATGTGAGTTATTAATTGTTCAATGTCGTTGGCTTTTCAAAGATTTTATACATCTATAATTATATAATAGTATGTCCGAATTTTTTTTTTCCAATCTCGGAATATAAATATTCTTATCTAGTTTAGTTAAAACTTAAATATATAATTTCAGTTTCGTATAGTTTTTCGTTTTGAGCAAAATTGACCATGTAAGCACATTCATACATATTTTTTGAAACCTGGATATGCGGACTCAGAGATCCCTAAAACGTGTATTGTGGTTGAAAATTTAGATGTGATATTCTGCACATTCGTGAACAGCACTCACTCTTACAATGTACTGACTCATACATAGATAAGTATCTAATAAAATGATAGAACAATTTATTAGAAAAAAATCTAATTTAAATAGACATTTATATATAAATTGTAGAGCGTATATTGTGAAATAAAATCAAAAAATACTAAATGTGTACGTTTCATAAGTAAAATATATATTTATTTTATAAGTTTAAATTAAGAATTATTTCCAATTCATAAATAATTCCTTTGAAGAGTAGGGTTATTAGATGCATTAATTAGCATATTAATGCATTGTGTTGATTAATAACATTTATTTAATAATTTGTATGCAAAAAGAATATTTCGTAATTTAAAGTCATAAGTTTAAATATCTAAATATTTGGTAACCAAAACAATTTTTTTTTAAAGACAACAGAACAATACTAAATACAAGTATTTACATCAACATTACGAACTTATAAAACTTTTTATTATTTTATTTTTATTTATTTTATAGTACGCATATGAAGTGAATTAAATTGTTAAAAGACTAAAAAAATTAACAAAATACTTTTTAAACGTAAAATTATAAAAACTTAAAAAAATTATAAAGAAGCATACATTTCAGAAAAAAAAAAAAAAAAAGTATCGAAAGTATTTTTGCTAAATTAAACAAATTGTTAAAAGTCAAATATAATAATTTTGCTAATATAACTGTACTCTAAAATAATAAATTAATGATCATGATCTATTAAAAATAACAACTTTTAATTAAAGTAGGCAGAGATAATTCAAACGAATAGTGAAAAGGAAAATTATTAAGAAGGCTTAAAAAAGAAATCATTTAAGTGTTTAATGACATTTATAAAAAAAAAATATCCATCCATTTGATTTTTGCCATCCCACGTGGTCTCTTGCCAACTATAGTGGCATTCATTGTTGTGTAGAGGCGTTTTGATGGATCGCTTCGAGCCACATGTCCTGCCCATCTTAACCACATCATATCGCGAGGTATTGACTGACAGGTCTGTGCAAGCAGTTCATTTTTCAGTTCTTCTCCCCCATGTGTTAGGGCTGTGATCTCACATCACTACGGCAATCGATTCATCTTTTACATCACTCAATGATGCTTTCTAGTGTACCTGTTATAGTCCAGGTTTCGCTGCTGTGTAACAGAGCTGCCTTTATTATGGCATTTCATATCCATTACTTCAGATTTGTAGAGATGTTTCCGGATTTTAGATTTTTTTGTCAGAGAGAAGAAGGCTCTGTTCGCACTCTTGTTAAACTCCGTCAATTTCAGTCCATTGATCATTTATTGATGTTACTGTGGATCCGAGGTATTTAAAAATGTCTACTTTCGGAAACGATTTGATATTCATGCAGAGCATTTTGTTAGGATGGATTTTGCGGCTAACAATCATATAATTTGTTTTATCGTCATATAATTGCAAGCCGATTTCCTCTTCTTTCCTTTTTCGAGTCTTTACCAGCCTTTTCATGCTAGCTTGGTAATAACCAAGGTATAATAATAATAACCAAACCTAGGAAATATCCTAGGACCACAATGTCGTCTCTGTACAAAGATTATAAGTTTCATTCCGACTTGCTCCCCACCATTTTCGAGTCAACATCTAATCTGATCACTTTTTCAAGGGCTAAGTTGAACAGCATTGGCAAGAGTCCATCTCCCTCCCTCAGATCTATTCTGACTTCAAAGGCTTCATATACTTCTCCTTGTATTAGAACTCTTCATTTAGGATCTTTTGTCAATCTTACCAACTTCTTGGGGTTCCCTATTTCAGTCATGTTTTTCCAAAGACAGTTCCTGCCCATGGAACCATAAACTTCTTTGTAATCGACAAATCCTGATCTACTTCCCATCGTTCTTCAAATATCCGTATTAAGATGAAGATCAGGTCTAGCTTGCACTATCCTCTCCTGAACTCTGGCTGTCCCCGATTATATTTTCGTAATACCAAAATACTCGATCTAGAAGAATATTTATAGGCCATCGGAAGTATGGTTGTAGTAGCTTCTCTCTTGGGGATTCTCCACCATCTTTGAACAGCTCCGATGGAAGGCAATATAATTTTTTTATCATGTTGAGCCATATGAAACAAAAAGAGCAACGTAGGCAAGTTCTTGGCAGTGTTGACGAAAACAAAATAGAGAAAAGTAAAAACCTTATATAAATAATATTTCCAAATAAAAATAATATATCTGATATATATTGTATATTGTAATTAAAAATATCAAGCGGTAATAAGAAAATTCATTCACAAATTTTAAAAGAACCTTTTGTTGGAACATGAATTTACCACATATATAAAAAAAAGGGGAAGGAAGAAGACAAAATTTGTTTTGAAATTTCATTACCACTACATTAACTATAAATATATAATATATAAATATACCTATCAATTTTTTTTTCTATGAACCACTTAATAATTCCATAAAATGAACTCATCGTTGTTGTAAGGGAGTAATTTCAGTAACTGGGTCAATGGAATGTTAGCAATTACTCAATGCTATTGTAAAATAACAGACCTCCTTTTACTTACCCTTGCCTGTAATCGTTCGATTTGCAGTTGAACATCATTGACACTTTCGAAACTCCATGTGAGAGCGCAACATACAATGGTTTGTAGTCTACATTATTATAGATTAAAATTTAATAATAAAATTCTTACAAAATTAACATAGAGAATAATTTTTTACCGAAAATAAAAATTAAATAAATAAATAACTAAAGTAGATTTTACTCCTTACCTGAGTTTTAGTTATCCTTCTGCTCTGTTATGACCTGAAAAAAAAAGAAGAATATATGAATATTCGAAATACAAGAATTT
>NW_027105232.1:182302-185278 GCF_000696795.3 Halyomorpha halys
TATCAAAATTTATAAATTATCTATCAGAATTATTGAAATCAAATATTCTTAGGGCCTTTTCAAACCGGGATAGAAAAAAAAAACTATACAAGAAATAAGTTTTTCTATAAATTTTATTTGCAAACAATTCTATATTATACATATATATGTTTTCTAACTTCTTTACTCCAAAAGTTTTAATAAAATTCTTTGGTATTACGGTAATTATATAAATTCTTGGTACAACTGTACGTATAAAATATATTTTGTTGCCGGGGAGGGGAGAGGCGTTTTTACTGCAATCAAATAATTAACTTTACACTTAAAATTATACATTTAATTAAATTAAATCAGCACCGTTACAACCCATGAAGGGTCAGTACTTTGGAAGGGAGAACTGTTACTAGACCAACGGTTGTGCAAGGAGGTGATTTGGTCAGAATCACACTCGACCGCCAGATTTTTACCCAACTAAGGGTACCCAATTTAGAAGGCTGGGTGGGCCCCAGGAGGGCTCCAGAACCCACAAGTGTTGACTCACGGCTACAGTGTAACAGAAAATTAAACATTACTTAAAAAAATTCTATAAACTATTGTTGTTTTTTCTTATTTGGGGCAAAATTTATTTTTATTATGTATTTTTCAGACTAATTTGGAAACTAATTTTAATTACTTATTTATGTGTTACAACATTTATAATAGAATGACATATATATACATTTTAAATTAGCAGCTGCAATATATTTACAACCATAATTCTAGCCTTAATATCAGAAATGTTTAGATATGGCATTACGGTATTGAAACTCACATCATGAATAACCCTATTGTAGTGATGTTTTGTTAAATGTAAAAAGTTTTAACACGCTAAATGCTATAGTATGTATGTTATAGGGTTGTGAAAAATTCGTCTATGTTATATGTTAAATGCAGAGGATCTTCTAGCGGATTTTCTGGACAACTTTTTAACCATTTCTTCCAAAACCTTCCAGAATTTCACTAGGTTTATTCATTACTTTATGAGAGTTTTAAAAAAGTATAAAATAAAAACTAAAACCAAACTACCAGCAACTAACCTATCAAAACGACACAGACAGAATTGTTTGAAGCTTAGCTGGTCTGTTTCGTGACGTCATTCTCCATTTAACAGACCTATTTCCCAATTCTCAACCATGTTAACTATTATATTGTTTTAATATACTAAAAGAATGAAATATTTCTCCATTTAACTCAACTTTTTTCATTCAGCACTCTTTAACATTTTAACTGAAGAACATAAATACATCTAATATTGGAGTGAAGTGTCATGTGCATCAGGGATTGGATATTGAAGCATAATAAGAATCCGATTCAAAACCAGAAAGCTAAAAACATTGTACTTCAAGATGTTATTTCTCAAAAATGCTCGATTCCCATCTCACAAAATATTTGATAAAAACATAAAATTCCTTTCGTTATCATGCGACATCGGCTCGTTAACCTTGGCAATGACATCAAGGTGTTGATCAATCATTGGACCGTTGTTGAGAAACTTTCATGACCTATGACCTAAAGGAAAACTGTTTATGACATTCATGAGAAAACGATAAAATCACGTGTTTCTTTATTTATTCTACATATTTACTTTTTAAGATATTTTTAGTAAATAATAAGATTTATTTATTATAGATCTCTTTTATGTTTTTACGGTGCGAGAACAACCTTTTTTAGATATCAACACTATCGAATATCATTTCTTCGAAAGGCATTTCAGTTGTCAGAAGATCTACTGAATAAATCTGTTCCGAGATGATACCTGTATATTTCTAGAATAATCTATATAACTTGGTTTTATTTATGTTCCTTGTATACAGTATACAACCCTTACCAACCCAATACAACCCATAAATCGTACATCGTAAGGTAGTATAGCGTTTTTGAACAAGGGCTATGCTCATTTGCTCATGAACACGATCAACCGACAGATTTTTTTCCCAACTAAGTGTACCCACTTTAAGAGGCTAGGTGGACCAGGCGAGCTCCCAAACCCACAGGGTTTACTCACGGCTACAGTAACATAATAAATAATTATTAGATAAAATTTTATATATAGAAATGTTTTTGAAAAAAATTAGTACATTGTGTTCAATGAATTTGGACAATAGTTATAATACAAAGGAATCTTTGTGACTGAATCTTCGGACTGCGTTCTGTGTGGAGTTGGTGAGATGACTGGCGATCACATATTTGCATGTGCGGCAACGGCGGACTTGACTACAGACAGGAGTTACGTCGGTAGAGCTCAACTTTACTGGGCTGTACGAAACAAAATGGCAGAAATGCCTCCTTTGGCGTAGTAAAAATCTTTCAAACCATATTTATCATTGTGAACTAAGTAGATATAGATGAAGGATGCAATAAGATACAAAGTAACTAAATAAATATTTAAATTTGTGTTTTTCTGAAGATTAAAAATAAGATTTAAGACCAGAAAAGAGCATGAGAAGATTACAAGATTATATCAAAGAATTTTTATATTAAAAAAAAAAAGATACATTTTCGGAAGAGATCCATTATTCAGTGTCTTTTAAAGTTTGGTTAATATTTTTTGCCTTAAATTTTTTTAACTAATTATTTTTATTCACATTGACTTCTGACAATATAGTACAAAAATTAAACTTTCTGTCTGAATGCCTACTTTATCTTGATTACTTATTACCTTTAAATACTGTAAATTTTAAGATCCTACATTAAAAATATTATATTTTTAAAAAAGAATATTCTTGATGAATTTCTATCTGTCAATAGTAATAGTAGGCTAAATACGGAACAAGATAGCCTAATATAAGTATGAAAAATAGAACGCCAAACCATGAGGACGAGAATCCCCAAGAAACACTAGAGCCTAGGAATCGATTTCTATGAAATAACAGGCAAAATAAATTTAAATTTTTGTAGAACATCGGATCGTTATAACGAATAAAACTTCCACAAACATTCCATTTTTTATATTTAATA
>NW_027105232.1:186466-223785 GCF_000696795.3 Halyomorpha halys
CTATTGCCCACAACTGTGTGGCAGATTGTAATATCTATCAATAAATAAATCTATCAATTTCAAAGTAAAAAAAAAAAAAAAAAAAAATAATGTCAGTGCTCTTTGGTCTTATACAATCTAATGTAGTGAAGCTTTGACTACAGAAAATGAAAAAAAAAAGTTACGTCCTCAAAATGGAAATTGTCACGAGCATTTTACGTTTTAGACACTAAGGAACACATTTTGTTCCGTTTTTGTCAGTCTATAGTAAAATTTGTGTACAGGCATTATCGACGAAACCATTGTTTCGATTTTAATGATTTTAGAAAATTTATATTTCATGGATTTTTCGGGTTGGTATACAGTTAGTCCCGTATAGATTTTGAACTTGCTATGTTTTACTTTTTAATTGCTATGGTATTGTACGTTAGATACCAGCTTAGGATAAGAGGGAATCGATATTAAAAGTAATTTCAAAAAAGGGGCTTTTGTCGGTGTTTCACACCCGAAAATAGGCTTTTGCCCAACAGATGAGACTCCGGTACGATTAACGCATTTCAAAAAAGGTACCAATCGACCAGGTAAATGGACAACCCATAGGGACCATTTGTGTTTACCAGGCATATTCCTTATCTCCAAGACGTAAAAAGTTAATTACTTGGGGTTGGAATCAAAAAGGAAGCCGCTCGAGTTAGCAATAAAATATATTAAACATCAAGAGAAGGAGCCAACCCAGGGTCTACTCTTCCCCCTCCTCAGGGACTCCAAGTAAGGGGTAGGATCGGTAGAACACACCCTCAAGAAAAAAGACGGGGACAGTCAGAGACGAGAGAGGAATCAGACGAGAAGGGCAGTCCGAAGTCAGCCGGAAGAGTACAGAGGTCAAGAGAAGTAGACATACATAGGACAACTAGCACACTCAAGGCAGAGGTGGAAGATCCACCGGCAGGGAACCGATAGAGGAGAACGATTGTCGACATTGCCAAAGCTAACAGACTCATCAAGATATGTAAGGCCTTTGAGTTTGTATTTTGAATGGCAATAATAATCATAATTGCACAATCGGCAAACTGAGAGTCAATATGAATGTAAAATATCTCAGCTGGTATTCTCAATGCATAGCATACTAGTTAAACTTTAAGAAAATTGGTCTACCATCCTCTCTCATAGATTATTATAGCTCAATTGAATATAGTTGTAAATCTGTACCTCGGAGGGATACAACACTATGTCCAGTAGTAATTCACATGCTTCAGAAGGATAAAACACCAACATGGTGTTCTATCCCTCTAAATGAAAGTGGACTTGGTGTTGTTTTAAAACATGCTATATCCGGTTCTAACTGGTTTTGGACATAGTGCTCTATTCCTCTAAGAAATATGAGAAAAGCTGATTTTAACTCTGTAATAAAGTCAATATGGAAAAAAATGGACATAGTGTTGTATCCCTCCGAGGTACAGAAATATAAACTAATGCCAACCAGACTTCACTTTATAATTTAGAATCCCTGCATGCCACCTCATAATAATAGCCTAGTAAATTGATAAACACGATACCGTTCAAGAAGAACTACAATGATTAATTACATCTAGCATGCCAATTTCGTAATAAAGAAATATAAACAAAAATTCAAATATAGAAAATTATGTACCTATAAACCCAGAAGCTATACAGACCAATGTACATAGCAGACCTTTCTTAAAAATAATTAACAACCTAAATTCGGAACATTCGCCCATTTACACCTAATGAAGTACATAAATTACTATTACACCATAATGTAAAACCAAATTTGGCAAAACCAAAATAAAGTTAAACATATGCTTATGATAGTGTCTGGGGTTGACCATAATAAAGCACGCCTATTTGGAGTTTAGTTTTGGAGCAACACTAATCTCGCATTCAATCCTTAAAATCCAAAATCCTTCCTGAATCCCCTAATGTTCTTTAATCTGTTACAAATAAAATTATTCATAATGACCCAAATGTTCATATGGATACATATTGCCGATTGTCCAGAACCAGATAGCAATTCTTCCATTATTAACTCCCAAACAACACATTTGTTTAGTTTCCTCTTCAATTCCTGATAACCCTATTGGGAATCTGAAAATAAAAAGATCTCGAAGTCTTCTAATCCTTTAATTTAAATTTTCCATAAAACTACCAGGCTCTCTATAATTCGCATTACATTTAGTAGTCGTACTTTTGAGTTAAAACAAACGTAAATTTCAATAAATAAAAAAAATAATAACATTACACCTTTGGTCTTAATATCATGACGACAGTTTACCAGCCCTTAAAAACGTACTGAAGACCTTGAGGGACAACTTCCTCTCCATATTATCAAACAACAACATATTTTCCAAGTATCTCCTTTCGACCTTGAGCTTCACCTTACCTCTTTGGGATTGTTTGCTTCTACGTCTATTGAAAGTGATTGTCAATTATTTGCGTTTAACTAGTAATTGTGCCTACAAAATTCAAAATAATAATACACTTTTTTTTTTATAAAGGAGAAATGTTTATTTTATTATTTGATTTTATTTCTGATTATTTGTTGATGTTTACGATCAGTTAGACTACACATGATAGAGATAAAGGGATTACTTCAAATGATCAAACGTTTAAAAAAATTGATTTAATAGAAAATAAGTACAGTTGTAAATTACATTAAATAAATAAATGTTTCTTTTAAAGAAAGTATAAAAGATGAGATGCAAATAAAAAAAAAAAAGAAGAGAATTGAAAAAAATATCAGAGTTTATATCGAATTGTTTAAAACTGAATGTGGAAAATATAAAGACTTAGATATAGAAATATACTAAAACTAAATCGATTTAAAAACAAAAAGTAAGATAAAATAACGTTTTCGTACAAATATAGATATACACAAAAATGCAAATTTTTTGCATGACAGCATCGTACAACTTATCGAAGTTTTATAATTTTTGCTGTCACAATTTCCTTCGAGAGAATGTGAAATGATGTAGATTGACCAATCCTTGCTATAAGTGAATTGGTAAGATAAGTAATACTACGGCGAAGGGCGAGTGTGGCAGCTGGTCAACTGATAACAAGTTTGTCACTCTAGTATAATAACATTAAAATAAGCGTTTGTAAGAAAGAACTTTGCATTTCTATGCTAATAAACCAGGGGGTAAAAGAAAACAAAAAGAGCTAATATGTGAAACTTATTTTATTTTTTAACTTTCTTCGAAGTACATTCCCTGAAAATAATAAAATTTTACACTGTATCAAATATTAGTGCAACGATTTGAGGAGGCATTGAAAATTCCTAGATTACGGCTTTGGGATTTTCGGAAATACTTTTATGTATTTCATCCATAACATTTGGGCGCATTCAGCCATCCCCTATGGGTCAGATGAACTGATAATCCAAATGAAGAGTTGTTTTATATGCAGAAAAATTCGATAAAAATGGTAATCAATGATTTCTCGCCAATTTATTGTTTTTCACACCTCCATTGCTCCTACCGATGGAGTTAGAGGTTAAAAAATTTTATGTGAATTGTAACAGACTCCAGTGAGATAAAAAATCGAATGACTCAGAAGATTTGCGGTATAGTAAAGTGCTTGAGTAATAGCGGGAATTAACATGGATGCTCTAATAAAATATCATAACGTATTGTCTGTAAGTACATGAATCTAAGATAGACTTCCTACACCGATCACTCTTGAAGGACTTAGCAACTGTTCCGCGTACTGCATCCAGGATCAGAGGATGCGTCCTCAGTTTATTATCCAGGAAGCTGCGAATCTGTCGTCCTTCAATGTGGCATAGATTATATTCTAGATGCCAAGGATACATTTACGTTCCTTTTATCTAGCAGTGCATTGTATCTGTATTTTATGAGTAAAACCGACAATACTCCTGAAAAAAATATAACATAGCGAAACGATTTCAAGAACAGGATTCATTATTATAAACAAATCAGCTTGAGCATAATAATCATATTGATAAAATGGGCTTAACTGTTATTTATTCAAAAATTAATTTAAAAGTAAACTTGAACTAGATAGTAAAATGATAATAACAAAATAACAGAAAATTAAAAAAAAAAACAAAAAAAAACTAAGCATCAGAGCTTTTTCAGTAATTCATACTTCTCCCCTCTACACATTTTTGTTCGAAAAACAGAGAAACGGGAATTTAATATTTCATCAACTCTTAAAAACCAAGAAGAAAATGGTAGAGGAAGAAAAAAATGTGCTGAAAAGTCGAAGAGAACAAGTAATTCACTCAACAAATATTCGATTCTCGAATATTCTATATCAAACTTAATGTGGAGTTTTCTTATAGTTTAAACCAGGAAAAAAATTGATTTTCATTTAATTGTATTTGTTCAAATATTTTATTGGCAAGTTAAATATTACTAATAATTTTATTTGTGAACAAATAAGAGTATGGCATTTTTCCAAAAAGATTATTATGCTAATTTATTAATATGGGGAGAATATACTTGGGTGTACATTTAGCGAAGAACACAAATACAATTTTACATATTTATGTTCTACACCAAATATACCTCCAACCCTCTTCTTCTCATATATAATAAACGGTAAACTATCAACTCATCATTTACTTATAAATACATTCTAATCATGTTCTTAAAAACCATGAAAAAAAAAACTTTTGGGCAGGAAACAGCCAAACAACCCAACAAACCAATTAGCTCATTTGATCCAAAGGTGTCCGCTGCAGGTTAATATATGTATAATTAACACAAATTGTAGATAAACACAAATCGTACATAAATTTTTCTGGTTGTCATCCTTTTCTCCAATGAAACCGTTTAATTAGGTCTTTAGCCAACTAAAATGAATGAAAGAATTTCTTTCCATTAATTTTACTAAGCACTTTGCATTTGTCAGTAATTTTACCAGATGGATTATCATTTGATTTACCATTTTAGGGTATTATTCTGATTTAAAACCTATAAATTATTTGAGGTTCGGGGCTCCACAAACTATGCAATAGCTTGGATATACAATCCCCCAAATAAATACTCTCTCGATTCTTTTTATTAAATCTCAAATTAAATTAGACATAATAAACTGAATATGAATCTTATTATGTGGGCGAGATATGAAACTGATAACTGTTCATTATAAACTCCACAGCCTCTTAAATCCACTAGTTATTAGCCTTCCTTCCAATTCGTTGGGCGCCAAAAAACCAGAAGACCTTGGTACTGTCAGCTATAGGAGCTCTTTCAAAGGATAGTTTATACATATGTTACTGTCAGGATTATATCAGACTATATTCGGATAGCACATTTTCATACAGTATTTGGAACACAGTTGTAAATATGAATAAATAAGATAAAAAGTAAAATACAGTAATAAGTCTGGAAGCAATAACCTTTATATCTTACTGGATCAATTTAGGACCATCCTACCGGTCCCTAATCCTTCGATATAGGTAAGCTCCTAAAAAAAAGAAATCCTTTTTCTCCATGAGAGCAGACCGCCCGCCATCGGATGAGACCGATGTCCTGTAACAAGAAGACGACACAAGCAGTCGTCCCTGAGTAGAGCGAGGTCGCAGGAAGCAGGGCTCCACTTACACTCCTTTGTCTAAGGACGAAGGACCTGTCTGCGGCGCACTGCCTTCGGGTTAGTGTCCTCACTAACTCCAAGTGGAATATTCACATGCAATAAATTACTTTCTTAAGTTTGCTTCTGAGTTTATTTTGCACATATTACAGCACAAAGCCAAGAGGTTAGAACAGTAACGAAGTGTGTTGTAATGAACAGCGAAGTGCCAAGTGACCATGGAGGATAATGGCCAGCCATAACATGAAAAGACCTAAAACTTTTTGTCAACTTTTGTCAAAACAATGTAGTATTAGACTTTTGCTCACCGATCTTTTATTCATATTACCGAGAATTCTCCAACATGCATGCTTAGAATTCCCATTAAAGCACATTCCCAAAATCAATGAATGTTACAAATTTTATCACCACTCAAAGTGGAATAAAATCACCAAACTATATTTTTGCATGGATACACAATGCAAAAAGACAGCAGAAAACAAACTAACAAAATTCACGCAGATGTAACTCCTGAAGCCATGAATCCAAAATAATAGACCACAAGAGGAAGTACTGACCAAACTACGAATAGAATACACACAACTTCCAAACCTCAAGTTTTACGCTTCACTGATATCAGATTTTTTGAATATCAAGAAAAACAATTTATAATTTGTTGAGTTCTTTTGTTTTCTTTTAGAGTTGAGCTTACCATAAACACCCTTTTCTTATCACTTAGATTACCGTAAGCATCAAATAATGCTTAAAAGAGTGAAGCTTGTAAAAAGAATAATATGAAAGTAATTAGAGTAAGTGAAAATATGGACTTACGGGTTATCATTTTGTATATTTAACTAATCTAATGAATTGCCAGCTACTGACCTTATAGAGACTGAGATTGCACAACCACCACTTCGTCTTCATCATCTCCAGCAAACAAAATCGTGTTCAGGCACACTTATTTCCTACAAAGCCTTAGGTCTCTCAAGTTGCAGGAAACACAAAACTACTACGGTGGTGAATCCTGTGCTACTAAAAAGTTTCTGTCCCTCAAATTGCAAAAATACAAAATACACTCTGCCTCTAAATGAGGTTTGCCTGAGCCTTCAATGCTGGATTGGTTAGGAAAACCCTCGAAAAATGACATTTTTTTTTTAAATCGTAATACAGCAGAATTATGGAAGTTCAAAAAGGGAGACAAATAAACCAAATATTTCATAATTGACAATATCATGCAACTTTTCAAAATATAATTGGAGAATTAAAAAAAGAATGAATTACATCTTCCAAGTTCTTCTGCTCTCGTGATAATTGAGCCATTGAATGCAAAAGTGGTGTAAGTGAAACCTGGAGTTTTAAGATATTCAATACTTGAGGAAAGTTCAATAAAGTATTTATTAAGATATAACATATTTTCTGTTAAAACTACTCAGTTACAAGCACACCCAACTATTCAAGAACATTCCAAGTTGAGTAATTTATTAAATAACTATAATTTTATAAAAATTAATTTTGATGAGATCAGAGTGACTTACATCAATTATACTCTCAACAGTTCAATTGTCCAATTTAACAAAACACTAGGAAAATGTAGTACCTGACTAATATATTCATCTTACCAAAAATATTCGTATTAAAATAGCTGAGTTGGAATATATTCATATTCACATCTTTGAATACAAATATAATCGTATCTACATCTTATATAGTCCTATTGAATATATTAAGTAATATTCAATGGTTTTAGTTTGAAACTAACGTAACTACCCTTACTGGTATCTCACAAGGATTCTGCTTACTTCCAATATAATTCAATTTATTTATAAATGCAAATTTATAAATAAGTATTCCGGAAACAAAAAATCTTGTACGCACATTACAAAACGTTTACTTACAACCCTACTTACGTCCCGAAGTTTTGAGTAGATTTGTGGACCCGTCTTCAGGCGACTTTTTTTTTGCGATTTTCCCAAAAATTTGAGATGATAAAAAGGGAAAATTTTGAAGAAAACATTTTTATTTTTCTGTTGCTATAAAAAAAAATATTTAGAGTTCTTTAGATGGAAATATTGAATATTAATGTAAGAAAGTCATATGCAAGAAATTGTAAATTTTTGACTTAAGCAAAGATTGTGGGGTCTTGGATTTTCCCTTTAGAATCCGATGTGTCAAATTTTCCTTTTTTTTTCTTTATGCTTTATAACATTGTTCAATATTTGTCTATTTATCAGTTGTTTATTATTGCTAACAATACAACTGTTTAGTTTTTCAAATTAACAAAATTAAAGTTACTTTAAAGCACAATTTTTTTTTAAATTCTGCATTTAATCCCTGTTAGACTATTTCTATAGACTATTGATTCACAGAGATTAATTAAATCGTTTGAGCAATTTAGAAGAAAAATGTAAAAAATCAATTCTTTAAAGTGGCACTTTAGGTCTGTCAATTTTAGCGAAAAAGTTGCTGTTACACCCCAGACATATACCTGCTATGTTATACCTAATATGTTATTTAATTACCCATTCAGGGGACCTCAAAACGCGTATTTCCAATGAAAACTGGAATTCGAAATGAATTCCCTTACTATATATTCCATATAAAATTAGGTGAAATTAAATATAATTTTATAACTACGATCGCCATTTTTTTTTTTTTTTTTTTAATGGGGAGAAAGTATGTTGATAATTACTGTTGTAGCAGATGACCAATGCTATTTTCGTTTGAAAAATGTATTTATAAAAATTTATATATTTTTTTATTTTGGTTTTAAAATAATTTTATTCAAAATTCGTAAGTCCAGGGACGGCAAAAATTATGAACATTTGTTTTTATTCCGCTGCAATAAAAATTGGTACGTTAGGGTTTTATTGAGGGAATGGATATGAATTTTGTTCCTGCCAAGAATACAACAAATAGAAATAATGACAAAGAGAAAGATCGGGCTATCCCTTTCCTAATCGGATTTCGTTTTGTTTCTTCCCCTTTACTATTCACAACTTTTTTTTTATTATATTGTATTTATTCATTGTTTATCATTGCTAATAAGAGCTTTTTAATTTTATCAAATTCACAAAATTGAAGGTACTTTAGAGGAAGACTCTTCGAAAAATCTGCATTTGAGCGTACATCAATCTTCTGAGTTTAGTCAAAATTGTTTTCGAGAAAATTGGGAATTCAATTCTTTAAAGTTGCACTTCGGTCAGTCGATTTCATCGAAAAAGTTGGTGTCGCGCCCTATACTTTTAACCATAAATATTTAATTTGATTTCGCAATAATTTACGCTTTTGAGTTAGACATACGCTCACACACAGACTATTTTGCGAGAATGATATGATATTTGGACTCGAGATGCCTCCAAAAGTATAATTCAAAATTTTTCACGATCGGATTATCTTTCCTTGCAATATATTCGATAAATAGGTGAGTGAAAGTAAAAGTATTTACATGAGTTAATAAAAAAATACCCCTTGGTTTAATAATCTATAAACCATAACTAAATTGCAGTGTAGAACTCCAACGGGAGTCTTGGTCTGACGTAAGAAAAGGAATAACTAAATCCACAACATATGCCTCCCCATATCACCAATCCCTGCTCGATAATTTGACCAACTTAAAAAAGTATTCCAAAGGAAATGAGTAAGAATTGTTAATAAAAATTCCTATTAGACTAGAAGAACTAATTTGCAATTAAAATTTTATATAAATACCGTAAATGAATACATATACAAATTGACTAATAATTCCTTTTTAACTCTTCAATAACTCAAATAGAGAATTATACAAAAAAAAAAAAAAATCTCTTACCACAATGTAAAAGATATCACCTATGTAATAAATAGCAAAATAAACAATAAATTGTATATGATTGTATCCCAAATGGATGTAATAATTATTGTTTATATTTACATATCATATAATTATATACATGGGATAAAAATTTTTATCAAATTTATATTAAGAATTTTTTTCCACCCGAATATAATAGGAATCATATTTTTAATCATGATGCTGTATTAAAAAAGGATACTTATCCATTTTAACTAATAATATAAGGTAATAACTTTAACTTAGAAAGTTTAGACAGTTTAAACATCACCTTCGGCCCAAATCTCGATTCTCGAATTATCCATGATCGATTAGTTATCTAAGCTGTGCCCACCATGCGAGGACGATAGATCAATCTTTGAAACTTGTTGATGCATTAAAAGGATGGAATAGGGCTAGCAAAGGGTCAAGGACTGGAAGCCCTTAAAATACTTCCACGTGGCCTGCCCACACGGTCTACAAATCCAATTGCTTCTTCATCACGTGTACATTCCCGTCGTTGCCCTTTTGGATTTTCCTGCAATAAAGGATATCTGCTACGGTCTACTTGCGTTTACCAGATTCACTGGTAGAAAATATTATGTTCAGTATAGAACTATAATCAACCTCAGATAAATGAAAATATATTAAAATTATACATATAAGTGAAATCATCAAACTGTCATTAGTTTTAAATATTAAAATTAATAAAGTTTTGTATTGTAGAACACACATTTTTACAAAAGTGAAGATAAACTTAATAAATCAATACCAATTTAAAAAAGGAGAAATGTGAGAAAAATGCTAGGAAAGTAAATTAAACAAAAATTTATTTATTTTTCAATTGTTCAAGATAAAATCTTTAGGTTTAATATTTAAGTGTAACTTTACTATTTTTATTGAATAGAAGATAGAATACATAAATAACCTCATTGAACTTGATTAAGAAAAAAGAAATAAAAAAAAAAATTAATACTGAACTTAAATTTAAATTAAATGTATTTTTTAAACTAGTGAGAGATTTATTGATAGGTATCTAGGAGGAAAAGCAGCAGGGCTGGTTCCCCATACACCCCCTTGGACCGACCCGATTTGGTTAGCTATGGCAATGATTATCAGTAAAATAATACTAACTCTACAATAATCCGGAAGAATACAATTTAGATATACGATGTACATAGACTTTATATACGGATATAAATCTAAGACCTGGCCATGATGGACAAGCTTTCACCCTCAGCGAAGGTAACTTCAAGCAACCCCGAGGCCGGACGAAAGGACAGCCCTGAGCCCTGAACCTTCAGCCAATACAGGGTTCTTCCTACACCTAATAGGCAAGTACCAATTTGAATGCCTTGACCAACCAGCGAAATTTGAATGTAAATGTCAAAATAAGTAAGTATCGTTCAATTCAAAATGTCTCAAAGAACATTTCCCAAGATATTTTTGTGATCATGAAAATCAGAATTATTTTTTTTACGTATACTATATTTAACATGAGATACATTGTAGTTGAATTGCGTGTCAATTACAAAAAACATTTCTAAATATGTATTTTTTTTTTTAACGGACAATTAATATACATTTATTAATTTTTATTCCTGAAGACAATTTGGAATTTTGTTAACAGCATATCACTGTAACAGGTAAGCGTGTAAGGCGCATGCATAAATTTCATTTTTGATATGCTTTAATACAGCATACAGCAAATATGATACAGCTATACTGTGATCATCTAACAACAGACTTATTGAACATAAATAACAAAATTCATAATACATAATTATAATAATAATTAGACACAACAACATAATTAAACCTGTTTTGATTAAAGTATATAAAAAGGTATCAAGAAAGCTCTGGTGCAGTATTTAATTTCCCGACATATAATTTAATAAAATGATTTTTAAATACAATGGATAATTTAATAAATAGATTTTTAAAAACCCAAAAATTACAAAAAAATCCTAATTATTTTGTTTAGTCATTCTGTGTTAACCTATATTGTGAAATATTTAACTTAATTAAACAAAATATAGTTTCGAATAAAGAAAAATTCTACAAATATTTTAGCTTATATCTCCTATTCTAATATGTTTGCATTGTTCAGCTATTTCGTCTATGGACTCCTACATTTTGTGTTGATGTTATTGCAATTTTTCTTGATTTTCAAAGAAAAAAATTGAAGGATTCTTTCAAGTGAATAAATGATAATCATGGGCCTGCAGGGAGTTTTACTACATTCGAAATTGATCAAAGATTTTTGACGATGCATGATTTGTAAATACGATAGTTTAAAAAATATTTGATTGCCCTTTTTTAAAGAATGGATCTAAAATATTTCACTTTCATTTTAATGATTTCATATTTTTTATAGTCATTCAATAAAATAATAAGAGAATGTAATAATTAGCCTCAGCAAGTTTGGTTTAAATAGTACTAAAAAGAACTTAATAACTTAATCTTTAGCTAAAAAAGTTACAGCATTTTTCGCCAAATGACTGTCAGTTTTAATCATTCTCGAAGTTATTATATTCATGTTATTTTTTTTCTTTAATTTATATTTATAAACTTACTTCATATTACTTATTTATCATTACTTCATATTTCTTATTACATTTATGTTTGCCTGATATTAGTTTTTACTTAATATTTATATATTTGCATATATTTAATTTATTCTTTCTAAAATTTATGTATATCAAAATTTGTTATTAAAAACACATCTAAACCAATATCTTTCTTACATCTATCTTTAGTCAATAACCTGGTCTTTCACAGGATTAACAGATAAGTAAAGAGAAGAAACAAATATATCCAAAACTAAAAATTTGAAATTCAAATTCTGTACTATCAGCATTTCTGAGAAACTAAAATTGGCGTCACCATTTCCTTACAACAGTGCGTGTTACAATATCAAGAATTCTTTAAATGTATGCAATATGTTCTCAGGAAATTCTAATAATCGAGGTAAATAGCGTGCGTTGAAAGGAGGTAAACCTATTTGTTGACCTTGGGTTTGTGCGAGAGAACACTTAAAGGTCAGAGGGTCAATTTTTAGATAAATGAATTTTAAACACGTCAATTAGGATTCACGAATTTTTAAACGTGATCTTCAGTTTTCACACATAAAGTATACTTAAATCGATTCAATACATTCTCTTGAATTGAACTTCAAATGATACTAATGATAATGAAAACTAATTTATACACTAAACATTTTAAGTTACTATAATAAAATCAACTAGGTCCTATCTGGATATCCCTTTTTAAATAGACTCAACATTTAATGTGCAACACACGATAATACATTAGTTACAAACAGCAATTTTTTCAGGTTATCGAAAAAATGACTTGTGTTTACTATTATATTTCACCACGACGGCTAGATTAAATTACAAAACACTCGACCAAAGGTTTAGTCAATTTTTTTGGTAACTTGATCCGAATATTCTGCTATGAGTGTCTCGTGTCGTGTTTGAAACTAAGCGCTTATGGAGATAACCGTTTTTAAACACCTAACTGAAGACTAAACTATAAGACACAACTAATTAAAATGCAATATAGCCAACTGACACATATCTTTTATTAGAAATCAAATTAGCTTTTGGCTTAAAACTGCAACCAGATTCAAACACATTGGTCGCAGAAATATTCAACTACACTAGTTTGGTATTCATCCGATACATATCATACTTACAGGCAAATGTCCGTTTATTGAACTTAATAAAGACCTTTGAATATTAGTTGTTCAATAGATTCAGCGTTATTGTATTCTACGGATTTTAACTCATTAGAACGAATTTAATAATAGAATATACCTGTGACGCGGTTGAAAAAGAAACGCTGGGATCTCATGTTTTCCTTCACAAGTAAGGAGGTAAGCTTGACTTGGAGTTCTCCAGGTAGAATCTAAATATTTTATAAATGAATGAATGTGTTTAAATTGGAATTTTATTTTAAGTTTAATTTTTATCCTCTTTCAATTTCTTATTTCGTTATAATTTATTTTATATCACCTTATTTATAAATAAGGTGTAAATGTGTTCTATTATCCCTATTACCATTGTCAGTAAAAATATAACAGAATGTTACACAACAAAATAAAACATAAGAACACATGAATGGGCTTACACTTGATATATATATTCATATCACATTATGTTGACATATATTTATATTGAAAACGTTTTTATGTCACTAATATAGTCAAATGTAATACAGTTTTATGTCCTTAAAACAATCCTCATTAAGTTTATCCTTATAACATAGTATGAAATATACTCAAACTAAATTTAAATAGGAGATCCTGTCGATATTTTCCTTTCTCCTTGTTGAATTGGTTCTTTGATGGTTACTATTGTTATTTTCGATAGGTTGGAATTCTTAAAGAGCTCTGCCTTTAGCTAAGAATCAATACTTTCAATTTCCATAAGACTCGACAAGTTCTTTATTTTTTTACCGCTTCGATGTAATCAGCCTAAGATAAATACGTAATCGCATCCCAGCTAAATATAACCATAGTACAGCTGGCTTAGTGCAGTGGAACAGTTGCAGATATCCATCCATTTATTGAGTCACCCTAAAGAGGAACAATTAAATTATACAATCGAAGGATCTCGCATTTAAAACAACTAGCCCAGGGACGAAGCCCCACAAACCCCATTATGCAACCTCAACTGCCCGAAGCAGGCACAGAAATGCGTTGGATTCAACGGTTACCTAACGCTTTTCTCTTCTTGAAGAGAAATTGACAATGTCCTTTGAAGTAGTTGGTGGCCATAGAAATTCACAGTTTTTTACATTTTTCTTAAACAATAATCAACTTCTATAGTATATTGTTAAACTTAAAATAATTTTGTTGATGTAATATCACTTTTTGTTATATCATGAGACAATAAATCAGTAGTTTAAAGGTGAAAAAGGAGTGCGATTTGTATGAATACTCTCATTTTTTTTTTTTTTTTTTAATTTTTTAGTTATCTAAATATTAATAATAAGTTTACTTGAGAAACCCAAGTACAACATGAAGACTGAACCCAGGCTGCTTCAGGACATCCTGTTATAAGTTCTATATTTATCAGTTCTGTTATTATGACACTAAAATCTTAATTTCTTTTTTTTCTCTCTTCATCTTTTTCTTAAAATTACTTTATTTTTTCCATTAGAAGACAATTATTTATTTTGTTAAATCAATAAATGTAATTGCTTTTGTTATTAACTTTCTTTTATCTTTTATTAAGAATTATTATTTTAATCTATTCATTTCATCTCAATTTTTTGTTTTATTTATAAAATTTTATATAGTTAGGAGTTTCTTTTGAATGAGAAAAAAAATTTCCATCTTAAATTAACCATATAAGGCCCACCAGGCCAATCTGGTATTGAATAAATCAATCAAGATCGAATAATAATATTTAAGAAATTCAGTGGCAGTATTTTAGTAGAGAAAATAGTGTTCGTATTGTTTAAAATTGGAACAGATCATTTTTAAATCTAATAACAGTACTTTCTACCATTACTCATAACCTTCTTTCCAATACAGAGGAGATAACCGAATCTGTTGGATTCGACCTTTTCAGAATATTTTCTCACCTAAAAATCTACTTTATCATTTACAAGTGAGGAGCCCCGTTTTGAGGACGGTTTTAATCAACGCATCCTTCTTTTAATTTATTAATTGTTTATGCCACTCCGATAAATTAATGTTGTAAAGGATTTTAGGAAGAGGGAATGAAGATGTGAGAAACCCTTGGTGGTGGTACGCTTATAAAAAAACTTGGCACCCCTGCTCTAACGCTCAAGTTCCTTCATGTGTTGTCTAACCTCTAACTTTCTTCAATACTCCAATAATAAACAAACAGTTCGGCAACAGTAAAACTTAAAGATTTATATTTTTTAAAAACGTTTCTAATAATTTGTTAAAAATAATTACAGCTTCACTATTACAATGACTTACAACATCCACCCCCATTTATTCATATTATATTATAACATTCATATTTTTTTATTCCTGTTACCACTCACTCACTCTGTGTTGTTTACAAATATATATATATATTTATAAAACATAAAAAAAAAGAGTTTTTCGAATAACTCAAAAACTGTACATCTCCTGAAATATATATATTACCCATAATTTTGAAAAATACAGTGATTCTCTACAAAATAAGAGTAACAACCTAAACCTCTGGAATATTAGCAAAGATACAGTAATAAAATCAACTTAATATTAAAATATTCTATGCAAGTTCTCATGGATTCCGTTTTATCTCAATCACTCTTACAGTAACATCTGCATGCATTTTTTTTAATCCCCTTCCTGAGGGGGATCATAAATTCTATGATGAGATCGCAGCAGAAGCATTGTCTTAATATTTTTATTCAGAAATATGAAGAAAAAAAAACCTTTTGAATCAGTAAATTAATCAGTTTATTTAAATCCTCCAACGTTTCGGCATTTGTTTTCACATTATTATCACATTACTTATTCATATAATATTAATATTTGTTGAATATATCACAATTATAGGCCTGTCACAATTCATTTAAAAACTTTTTGTTTCATTTGCAGGATAATTGCCCATGTCATATAATCTCCAAAACAAAACGAAATATCATAACTTAATTTCATTTAAAGTTTATAAAATGGCTTTTCAATTACAAAACATACAACTATTCTTTAAATATTGTTTTCCCTTTCTTACAAAACTTATACCTGATGTTAGCTTTATGCTGTAAAAACAAGGGAAGGAGCTTAGAAAGGTTTTTCGTTCTATGATTCATCGACATTGAGAACTTAAAATTGAAGGCCTTTGGGGCTCCACTAAACCTTCAAATTCCTTTCGTACCAGTCCTTACAGTCTAAAATCTTTCGTAAATTTCTTAATGCTCCCTACTTTGTCACAAATTAAGTCGTCCATCAATAGATCTCAATGTTCCATATGTTGCTGATTTGGCCAGAACCAGGTACCAATCCTTCCAGGATATACTTCCCAACCATCCAAACCCACTTGTTTCTAACCTGGCTTCTCCTTCATTATCTGATAATCCTCCTGGACTTCGGAAAAGATGATGGCCCGTAGAACTTCTCTAGAAATGTTATTTGAGTTCTATCAATGGGTAGATTCTCCACTTGTTTGTATTTTATCATTTTACAACTTATTGCAAATTTACTAGTTGTATATATTTTTATACAGTTGTTAATAACAATATAATAAATTATTTTAAAAAACTGAAGGGCAGAAGTAATGAAGATTAAAATTAAATAGGAAAGTTATTATCCATAACCAATTATTATTAATTTTAAAAAAAGGCTATTTTTAATATTATTTCTATGGATCTCTTAGCTGTATGCTATCTAATGGATAGCAGTGCTTCCTATTTTATACAATTTTAATGGTTAATAGTTTCTTAATATAACTAGAGGGTTAAAAATTAAATTAAAAAATCAGATTGTTCTCTGTCGTTTATTACACTGTGTGTATGTCTGACAAAGAGTGTGTGATGATCCAAAATTTAAAGCTGGCGTTCATTATTTATAAGAATTTGTTGTATTAAAAACGGATGAACAGAACTTCAAGTTTTACTCTATATACATTAGAATATGATTTGTTGATAATTTTTATTTATATTTTAAAGGATTTATTAGTGGCTAGAATATAAGTTTTGCATAGTAATACGTTTTATATTCCACTGGAATGATTGATTTAGTGGTCTTATTCTATTATATCAAGCAGTTTATGACTATTTTTCCTGTTTACAGTGGAAGCTGATGCAAGCCTAGCGCGGATTTCATCTCGACATAATGCAAGAACTGCCCCAAGGGCGGAGAATGCAGGACCAACTACATGTTCTATACCATGAAGGAGCACTCCTGCTATAGTTCTAAACCCATTGACAGCTGTTACCATGAACACTATCCGGCGGGCTCGGCCTTGACTCCACAAGGTGACCGGCAGTTCGTTGATCTGAGCGGCAGGAAGTGCCGAAACCTCGCTGTGGCCGGCTCAAGGGCAGGGTGGGGAGGCCATCCTCAGTAATAAGGATGCTTCAGGATCAGGAGGATCTATGAAATATGAAAAGGGTTTGGATGTTCCTTCAAAATACTTTATAAACCTTCCGTAAAATATGCATATTTAGGTAGAGGTATGAAATTCAGTACCATGTGATTAAATCTGAAGATGACAAGAAAATTAGTATAAGTCATAAAAAGTCGAAATTGGTTAAGTATTTAACATGCTAAAAAATATTTTAAATATTAATGAAAAACGTTTCCATTACTTTAGAAGCTGAGGATTGTCAACATCTAATGCATTTTTATATGAATCATTATTTACATTTATTTTAATGAAAACTTGAAAATGTGAAAAAGGTAGATAATATTTTTTAATACAAATTTTAGAAGCAATATATATTTTTGAAAATGATAATCATACCGTATATTTTAAATCAGATTCAAAAAATCTTAACCACCATTATTTCTAAAGTTCCGAATAAAATTAATAAGTAATAGTCAATAAAAATGTTTTAAGTACTAAATAAATATATCAAAAAAAATATTATAAATGAGTTGAATGTTTAATTTTATAATCATTACAAATGTATATACAGATTAATGTCTATGTATGATAAGATAAATATGTGTTTTGAAAGTATAGTACTTTTGAAATAAAAAATAAATTATTGATTAAATTAATACTAATGACGAATAAAATAAATTAAGAGCTAACATTTTGTTGAAACTGATTCCTAAAGTAGACGAAGGTATGTGTTGTAATAATGCACGTTTTATTTGATAAGAAAATTATTAAAAATCAAATTGATGAAATAGGAGTATAAATAAGTGGTTGAACTTTATAAAGAGGTAGAAGAACAAGTAATAGAATCTCATACAGTCACCACCTACACCATTCTGCAATACAACCATACTGTGACTACCACCACGCAGGATATTACAAAAAACGTGAAAAGAAAAACTTAGGATATACATATACATATCATAAACCTATACATATAGGATGTTAGGAGATATAGAACATTAAATTATTGATACACCATTTACAAATTCATTCTAATGATATTATAATATGATGATAAAGAGTAAAGACCAATCAAATAGTAACTGAATAGAGAGTGAACATCACAAAAACAAACTTAAAATCAGTCAAATCCTAGCAAATACAGAGTAAACATCAATCAAATTATAACCAAATAAAGAGTGAATATCAATCAAATAATGACTAAATCGTCTTTAAGGCTGTTAAAATACTGTGAGCTCTGTCAGAAGTTTGAATAATGTTACTGTTAATATTATATTTAGTACTGTTTGAGAAACACAATAATATTTTGAAATTTTCTAATAATAAAAATAAAACTATTATAAAAATACTTCGTGAAGAAATGGTTAGAAAATGCTGTTGGAAACAATTTATCGGTATTTATAGAATCTAAAACAGTGACCAATATTCAGTCAGAAATGATGATATAGAAGGTAATAATTTTCCTACGTATTCCCAAGAAGAGAGAACAGTTAGACAATTTTTGTAAATGTCAATTAAAATTAAGAAAAAAATATTTTAACGAGTTTTCAATAAAAAAAAGTTTAAAGAAAATGCTTAGTTATTTACATATTTAAAAAAAAAAATTAGTTTGAAAAATGTTATTCTAGTTTTTGTAAAATCAGTTTATTTATGTTCGAAAACAAGTTACCATAAATAATCTCCACAATATACACTGAAATTATAAAATTTGAAACCTTCCAATTAGTAAATCTAATTCTAAAAATCTCAAACCTTTTAAGTAGTAGTCACAATCTTCGGAAAAATATTAGAAGTATTACAAGTAAGTAAAACCACCTTTAAAAAAAAAATAATGTAATAATTTCAGACTAAATTACACATTGCTAATATTTCGGAAATGGCTTATATTCTGCAAACTTTTTCACATTTTTTTTGGAGGATAAGTAAGTAATTTACAGTTTATGATGATTAAAGATTTTCATTTTCAAATTTCTTCAATATTAACTAGGTATGTCTCACAAATAATAATAATTCATAAGATTTTAATGCTTTAATTACGCTATTAATATTAGGAATTTATGGTATTATAAACTCGAGATTAAACTGATGAATAAAATTCATTATTTACCTACCTAACGTTAGAAGGTTATTAAAAATTATTAAGATATCATTTGAGATATAAAATCGCCATTAATACAGCAATTATTATTAGCTTATTATATTAAATATTCTTTATTAAGACTTGATAGTAAATACGACCTTGAATGTTACATAACTTTCCTCAAGAAAAACCCACATATCGGCGTACTTCCTAGAATGTTCTCCATGGACCTTGAATGTGTGTCCTTCTGCAGAGCTTAAGATCGCCAATGTCAGGGGATTCCCACTTCCTTGTCGATTGCGTTTAATCTCTAACCATTTGCAAGTAACAATGAAATTGAAACGTTTATCAGTTAAAAAAACATAATGATTTGTTTTATTTATTTAAGTGTATAAAGCAGAATACACACTACTGGCCAATAATTTGTTAACTCTTCGTAAAGAATGTGTCTTGAAACTATGTATGAACAATTGGGACATCTATACAAATGGCAAGTAGTTTGACAAATGTTTGCCTATTGTTCCGGAAAATATGTGGTTTAACTAAACTCACATCATTTCAACAATCTAAAAGACTATTTAGTAACTATTTAAGCGATACTCACTCTCTATTTTTTAATATTTAGAAGAATAAAAAAAGACATCCAAATAAACTAACAAACCCTCTACAGGGTAACAGTGACTGTAGATTCAACATTATTAATTTATCAGGTCACTATAAATGACTTAATATATCGTCTTGGTTAACTAATAAATCTGTTTGGTAATAAATGTTAATTTTTATAAATTTATAACTCATTACTAAGTTAATTAATAAATATATTTGTATTCATCCTGAACTTCCTTACTATAATGATTTACTTTAGTTTTTTTTATATAACTAACTTTATTATACTTCCACCTTTAAATCTTTTTTATTTTTAAGTTACTTTTATACTCTTACATCAGCTATACCTATTTCGTATCTTCTCTCTTAAAATATATAAATATTTTAGCCATCAATAGAATATTTTTTTTACTCTAGATTTTATTTTCTAGGAAGGTGTTTGTTCTTTTTATATTAAGATGTTGAGGCGGAAAAAATAACTTCATTTACAATATTATTTTTAACATTTTATATTTGTGTGTTCAAGGTTTCGGGTTTTAATCTCTTCAAATAATAATATTCCTAATTGTTAACTAAATCCATTTCTGTTTCGAGATTTTGTCTCATGGTTACTTAATTAGTAACATAAATTTTAATTATGTAATCACTAACAACAAACATTAGAAAAAGAGATGGATATATTTAACAATAAGTAATATTAATACTTGAATATGGGGAAACCTGAAAAGATGTATAAGGGAATATAGAATATTGTTAATATTTGTTAAAGGAAGTTTATTTTTCACCTCAACATCTTTTTCTTGACCTCAGCCCTGACCATCTCCTTCTGATGGTAGTTAGTGCTTTATATAATTCATCTTCAACTTTTTTCGTCTAAATATTTGAACATTTTCAATACTTACATTGATTAAAAATTATTGTTTTTGAATTTATTATCAGTACGTCATAATTGATTTACAAATCCATGATTTATAAGCAATTTTTCAAATTTCAATATCATTCGAAATTCAACGTAAATATAAGTTGAATTTAACGAATAAAATAATTAAAGTTAAAATTAATAAACTTTATAATAGAGAAAGGATTTGAACAAAGCATTTGTCTTCAGCCATAATATTTCTACAAGAATTAAATTCTGTCATAATAGTAGTTGTACAAAAATAATTAATAAATATGAAAATTTATTTAAGATGAATAAATTAGAAAAAACTTAACCAATATTAAAATCTCAAATAATATTATAAACTTTCCCAGTCTAGGTGAATATTGTAATAATGTTAATTTATTAGCAAAAGAAATAAGAAAGGATATAATCATATTGATAACGGATGTAGAAATGATACTTAGAAACAGGGAAACATGTGGAAGTCATGCAAATATGCCTTGCTACTGAACCATCCAGTTCTCATAAAATGTATAAATGTATAAGAACACTTTTTGAACATGAACTTTGTCCCTGACTGCTTTTTTTTAAACTATAATAATATGGGTCAATAATGCGAGATAATAATACACAAACTATAATAATGGCATGTTGTAGATTATTTCAAAGGAATATTCCAGAAAAACTAGATAGTACCGTTAGTAAATGAAAGAAACTTTATGTTGAGCTGGAAAAATAAGGATTGTAAAGAAATGTGGTTTGATAAACTATATGTATGTTATTATTCCATCCCTGGATGAGAATTAACTTATTAATATAATATTCATTTGTGTGAGGTTTTTTTTAACCTATTTATTTGTATTTTCTAACTTATACATTTACATGCTCTTTAAATTTATATATTAGTTCTTTTTAAATTCAGTTAATTTTTTTTTAGTAAACTGTTCTACTGCTGTGATTGTTTTATTTCTGATATCTATTGATGATTTCTATTTATTTGCTAAATTGATCAAAAGGTTCTTAGGGATCACTAAAGAGGAGAGGTATGAAGGAGTGAAACAGGGGGAACAGTGTATTGGACGAATTAGTAAACTGTTATTTGGCTTTATGCGAGAAGGAGGAAAACAAATATATATTTGTAAATTTTTTTTGTGAAAAAAATGTATTTGAAGTATATTGTATTTAATTATATAATATTATAGATTATATATAATTATATAGATAATTATTATTTAAAAAGTGTTAATGTATTGCAGTGAATATATTTCCAATTATAGATTGATGAGTACACTGTGTGTTATAGCAAATAACGTATTTGGGCAGCATGACCAAATAAAGCTTTTCTCTTTAGTTTGAGAAACAATGTAATTAGAAATAAGAAATAATGTGAAAACAATTTTAAGGTCGGCTTCTTGATAATCACATAAGGGCCGAAACGTTAGAGGATTAAAATGAACTTTTGAGAGTAAATTGGGTTCAATATTAATATAAACCCCTCCCAAACAATTACCTAATTAATATATTAAATTAGTAAACTATAAAAGAATATTTTAGGTAATATTAAGTACATTAAAAGTTAACTTTTTTTTTAAAAACTTTAAATTATTTCTAGTTTATTAAATTCTACATTATACCTTGAAGTGGAGCTAACGAACCCACTAACCAAGCCGACCTCTATCCTAATACAGAGAGGTCACAGAGACTAGCCTTGTAGGGCTGTTACATATGGACCACTGCCAGCTACGGTCTGTATAAGTGACCTCAACTCTGTAGTCATCCCGGCAGAGGAGTTTAAGTATTGTCTAGCCACAATATTATATAAAAGAGATCGGATAAAACATAAAAAATATAAATTATCAAATGTTTATGTAAAAATATTTTTAAAATATGAGTGTATATATATATTTTTTTAATATTTATTTACTGCTATTTACAACTGTACATTATAATACATTTAGTAAATCTGATCTAAGTTAAATTGGAGTGTTACAGGCGTGTAGAGAAACTAACCATTGGTACCACTCTAATGATATTTTACATTAGCTGGTCTCGTGGCCATCTTCTTTTCAGGCGCCTCTGAGGATTGTCAGGAATGGAAGAGGATGCAAGATTAGAAACTAGGGGGTTTGAGTGGTTAGGGAGTTGATTGTCAAAGAGTGATTATCTGGTTCGGGCTAGATCGGTTGCATAGGGAACATTAAGGTCTTTATATATGATTTTATTTGTGACAAAGTAAGGAGCATTGAGGATTTTACGAAGGATTTTGGATTGTAAGGATTGAATACGAAAGGAATTCGAAGGTTTAGTGGAGCCCCAAAGCTCAACTCCATATGTCCAGATTGGCCTTATTACAGTCATGTAGATCAGTCTTTTGTAATGTGTTGGAAGTTTAGACCGTTTGTCTAGTAAGTGCTGTAATAGTCGAAATCGACGTACAGTTTTCTGTCTTTTCTGTCTGGTGTGAGAATTCCAGGTTAATCGTTTGTCCAAATGTAGGTGTATATTTTAAAATACATATTAAAAAAATATATAATAACCATAAAGAAAATTAATTTAGGTTTTTCAATACAGTTAATGGAATTTAAATAAACAAATTCTATAAATGAGAACAATTAATAGATACTAAATAGCACTTCGCAACTATTTTTAGAGTAAACACATGAAGACGGACGGACGGTCTGAAACGTGGAAGTGAGAAATATATTATTAATATAAAATTAATAAAATATCAAGAAAATTGTAGTATAAAGGCAACTAACTAACTTAGAAAGGAAAAACAGAAATGGAAAATATCAAAACCTTCTTATGTTTTGGGATTTTACATGGGTTAAACTTTCCATGGAGTTTTGAAAAAAACAATTTCTTGTAAGGGCATTATTATACATCGATCATTTTATAAGTATTTGTATTAAACATATTTCAGAAATTTAGAGTAATGGAATCAGGACTAACTATAAATGGTACCAGTTGATAAGTCCATAAAAAAAAAAATTACAAAATCCCACTCTGTTACTAACAGTTTTATCATCAGCAACTTTCATGTGGGTGAGTTTTTCTACAGCATTAGAAAACATAAGAGAACATCATTTAAAGAAGATTAAATGTACAAAAATGTGAGCTTTAATGGAGCTATTTACGTTCAATAGTTCCCGAGATATGTGGATTCTTTTTAAAAAGAAATATTTCATAAAAAAATGCACCGAAAAATGAGTAGGGAGTGACTTTATTTTGAGAAATATATCTCAAAAACCATTAGATGTACAAATGTCTTATAGCACTCAAATTAAAATTTACATGCAATATAAATATAGTCTATAACACGTATCTTCGTAGAGGAAGTACTTTTTATGATATTCGAATATGAATTTGAATTTTGCAAATGAAATTTTATCTGAACAACATTAAATCAATTTATTTTGTCAAATATTATAAAAATTACTACTCCTAAGAAGATAAACGTCATTAAGTACGTTATAGTATATTAAACTAGCTTTAATTTGAGTCTTATTAGACATTTTTACGTCTACTCGTGTTTGAGATATAGATGTTTCAATAAATTTGATAACTACTGATTTTTTATAAAATGTTTCTTTTTAAAAATCTATACCTCGGGAACTATTGGACGTAAATTGCTCTATTAGTGCTCATCTTTTAGCAAATGTACTCTACTTTAAAAGATGTTCTCTGAGGGTTTCCAATGTTGATGTTAGTTTTAAGACATAGAGTTCCGAAAGAAAAATTAATTTTTTTTTATTTTGAAACAGTCGCCATTTTTATTCCCCCTACCAATACTTGTCATACTCATTATTTTTTATTAGTAATTATACATAGTTTTCATTAAAGTAATTAAAAACAGGGGTAAAATAACTGCCTCTTTTCTCCTCTTGGGCTCTTGGTGTACTTTTTTTATTTTTTTAATCGAACTTTATTTATTGATAAATATTACAATCTTCCACACCGTTGTGAGCAATAGGTAATAGTGATAAATTATCACATTCTAACTAAAATAAAATAAAATAAGAATGAAAAATAAATAAATAAACGAAAAAAAAATTACACAAAAATAAATAAAATCTCTTTTCAAATATATACAAACAGAAGTATAAAGAAAATGAACATAATCAAACTATGAACATGAGCAGATCTCATAAGATTCCAGCGCATTCCTCACGCCGCATCACTGGTAATGAGCCAGTAGAGGCTGAGCAAGTGCACTAAAGCCCCAAACACTCAACTTGAGTGGAGTCTGACCATTATCAGAACAAATCCAATAATATTTAATTTAAAATATAAAAATAAAATCTATCGGTGTCTCTATTTAAAAATTGTAATTGAGAGACTAAACATCTAATTATTTAATTAGTTTTCGAATTCGTAGAATAGGAATACTGTCCATTTACCTTTGACGTACAAATATATTCATCTTAATTAATGGGAGCATTAAAAATTAGGAAGGGCATATCATATGTTAATAGAAAAAACCGTGAACCATGGGCCGGAAGGATCTTGATGTGAAGGCTGTGTGGGTTTGAAGGCAAACGAACTGGTGTGCGAACGATCTGCTTCAAGATGATTATTATGAGCTAAAATTTAAAAATGATTAAAACTACCAATAAGATATTGTTGTTTTAGTGACACAACTCAATAAAGTAGTATTATCCTTGAACTGTAATCTCCCCATAAAAATAAAATTCTGTGAATCCCTCTCAGGAGGAAGAGGAGGAAATTTTAAGGTGGAAGTAAAATTATGTTTAATAGCTCTTAATAAACAGGTATTAAGGTTATTCTAATTAGGAGGAATTTTCCAAGAACGGAAAAAATGTTTAATTTTATACCAACCAGAAAAATTAATCCCAATCCCCAATCCTGGGTCAAAAGGAGACTTTTTTGGTCAATTTATGGAAGTGTATTATGATAAAATTCATTGTAAAAAAAAAACTTTTATATTTTTAGCCTAGAAAACTGTTGTAGTTGTTTTTGACAGAATAGCCAAGGTCAGGATTGCTCGGGTAGCCTTGCCATTAGATATCCTAGACCGTTCAAATAATGAAAGCTCATCTTTTGCTATATCTCACTCTTAAATTAAAAGTACTAACTAACAAATTCATTTCTCCTAAAGACGTTGGAGTAGTTACATAGGAATATTTTACTTATGTTCTACTAGTTATAAGCACTTCAATGCTGCTTGCTATGGCTGTACCAAATTTTCGGATTCTGTTCCTTAAAAATACCTTTATGTCTTTCGGCTCGTAAATTTGGAGTGGTGGAACGTTCATTGTAGCAGCCTCTTTAGCCGGTTTATCCGCTGCCTCATTTCCAGATATTTCTGAGTGCCCTGGAGTCCAGAGAAAGGATACACTTTTTTTAAGATGTTTTAGGATGTCTATATAGTTGTGAATTTTGCCTATCGTAGGTCCGCTTTGACTGAAGTTTAATAGACTCTGAAGTCCAGTCATTGAATCTGTACAAATGAGTACGTTTGAGTATTCACTTTCTATGGATAAATGAAGTACTGTTAAAATCGCCTGAAGTTCAGCTGTAAATATTGTTGAGTATGTGGGTAATTTATATCTTTTGGGTATCCCATGTATTATTATTCCAAAACCAACATTTTCATTTTTTTTTGGAGCCGTCAGTGAAAGTATTTTATTTAGTTTTTTTTTTTCTCATGTAGAACATGAGAAAAAAAACCCTGAAAAACTGAATTCAAGTAAAACTGATACAGTTTCGATCTGGCCGCTTGATATATATAAATATATGTTAACCGATTAAAAAAATGTTGTGTTTACCCATTTCAATTCAGATGATTAAAAACTCATTAATGAATTAGAAACTATAATCAGTGATTATTATTTATAAATTGCGATAGATAAGTTTATGTTGTATGTTATATAAAACATAGGCAACTACCTTGTGATATTAATTATAACTAAAGTAGAAGAGGGGCCATCGATTGGTGAGATAAACGTCACCGCTTGCTAACTGAACCTGGTACGTGATCAGTGTGTCCTACAGGATGACCTTCGGGTTATATAAGAGAAGGGGGGAGGATGGCTGGCATAGCCTTTGTTACTGCCTATTCCGTCTAATCCAAACTGAAAACAATCACATTAATTTACTACTAACTAATTCAAACTAGACACGCTATCTAGAAATTATGGGGATGATTTCAAGTGAAAAATAAAATAAGGGTGAATATGGAGCAAACAATGCCATGAATTTTTAATAAGGTTAAAAGTCATTTCAAGAGTATCATTATATTTCTTATTGTCACACTTTTGATAACGACAATGCAAATGTGAAGAAACATCATTTGGGAAATGATTGAATTATTGTGGATCGTAGATGCAACGTAAGAGGGGGTAAGGTTTACTGTCAGTAATAATGAACAGAAATAAATGAAACTTATAGGGAATCCAGAAGTTAAAATTATAACATGAAGCTCAAAAGCTGTGATAGAGGACGTGATAGCTGAACTCGTTTCTATTCCCGACTATGTAAGTTTATTTATGCCGACGTTCCGGCCTAAACTACAGATCTCCATCAGGGCCACAAACAAAACGAGATCAATAATAATAACAATAAGGGCTAAGCGAAACCGAAGGTTCTATGCCGATACTACCAATCGCTATGTGCATACATCAGTCCAGTGATGCCGTCAGGCCCAATCTTCTAGATCAGTCTTGACGCCCACCAGACCGAAACAGGTAGGAGGAAACCTTCGTTTCGGTCTACCCATCGGACGTTTACCCATCTGTTTATTAACATTTTAGGGATCCATTCGTCACCAAATAACAACTATAATATCATGAAAAAAAAAGAAAGTATAATAAGGGATTAAGGAGGTAGCAAATAATAGTATACGAAGGTAATATATAATATTGGAATAGAATGAGTTTATACGAAAATATAATTAACAGAATACTGAAAAAAAAAAAAATAAAATAATATATTTATCCAAAAATCAAAAAAGTGAAATAATTGAAATTAATATAATTAATATTATAATAACTGAGAATAACATAAATTAACAAGACGTTAAGAAGGTAACAAATAATAATACATAATATTTGAAAAGTAAGATTTTATACAAGAAGATATCAAACATTAGGAACATTTTTTAAAAAATCTTGAAACAAACATAATTACTTTACTGAAGTTAACATAATAGCAATATCAAAATTTAAATTTTTTATTATTTATATAGAGAAATGTTTGATTTTAATCATTTTTTTTTTCTAATGTTCTCAATGCTTATCTTTTTGTACGAATTCTTACTATTCTAATATTATATAATACCTATTTATATTATATTATATTTTATGTTCTTACTTTTTGTACTATATGTTTCATTATATTATGGTTTTATCTCGATTCTTTTTAGTCCTAATGAAGTTCAGAAATATAAGCCGAAACGTCGGCAAGAATCAAATAAAATAAGTTTCACATAATATTTGTTTATTACTACTGACCGCACCCCGACAATCTCCTTATTTTCATGTACATTTAATACATTCTAAAATAAAAAGTTCCAACAAAGAAATTTAATAAAATGATTTATTAGTGTTAAAAGCTTCTTCCAGACCTGATTCCACTCAGTGGAATCAATCCTAAACGAAGGCGTATATGCAGAAACTGAAAATATCTTAATTTGATCAAAGGTGAAACATTTTTATATTATTTCTGGAAAGTTTGAAAAAATATCAGTCAGACCCTTTTTAGAGAGTGCTACTTCTTTGTAGAGATAATTATTAGAAAAACTTTTAAAATGGATGTTTTAACAAATGATTCAAATTCTCGTTAGCTCCTGAAAATCTAAGCCATTTTAAACTGAAACTTATTGAGAATCCAGAAGATAAAATTATAAAATGAAGCTCAAAAGCTGTTATAGAGGACGTGATAGATGAGCTCGTTTCTATTTCCGACTGTCAGTTTATCTATGCCGACGTTCCGACCTAAATTACGGACCTTCATCAGGGCTACAAACAAAACTTAATAATAACAAAAAGGGCTAATCGAATCCGAAGATTCGATGCCGATACTACCCATCGTTGTGTTCATACATCAGTCCAAGCCCAAATCTACTATATCAGGCTTGACACCTACCAGACGAAACGTAGGTGGGAGGATACGTACGTCATTTTGTTATGATCACCAGAAATTAATTCAGACATACCCAACCCACTTTGGAGCTGCAGGCAGGTCCTCAAAGCTTTTCTAATCTTGCTCTTTTAAGCTGTCTAACAATATTTCAAAATAAACTTGGTTCTCCTCAACATTTAGAAAACGTTGGATGTCTGGTTTTCATCCAGTAGTGTTCAATTACTATCTAATAATATCTTATGAAAAAAAAATAGGTAATTATTTTATTACATTGTACCTTCCACCTTCTCCCAAAAATTATTAAAGGCTCCTTTAATATTGTTGTAGGTACTATAAAAAATGTTTAAACATTGACCTCTCATTACTATCAGTCTAAGACAGTCACACAATATTAAATTGAGTTCCGTGATGAGCTAAAAGAAAAAAAAAACAACTACTGACCTTCAGAAGCTGCCACAATCAAACAATTTGAATAAAAATGCAATAAACAAGACGGGGATTCGCTTCCCATCATAAAAACTTGGCAATTCATTTGAAAATATTTGACCTTCTATACGGGCCGTTTCAAACAAAGCGAAAACATCAATGACGAATTGCAGTGGATATAGAATTCAGAATTCTTGGTGCTTAGCGATTCTAAAACTTTTTATCTTCAGTTATTAATACCATCCACATTTCGGACTAGGGAAAATTAAAATAAGCTCTTTTTATTTTTACGTGTTATAAATATGAATTAGTGATAAATTTTATGAAATTGGTAACTTAACTTTTTATTTTCAGAGGCTGACTTAAAGAACTTAAAATGAATTTGACTGTTTTTTCTTGGAAAATGCTTTTAAAAACATTAGCATGTTTTTTTAAATAATCACTTTACTAGTTAAGTAATTATTTGTTTTAGATTAAAAATAAATAAATATATGGTAAACAATTATATTAATTCTTTATATTCAAAACAGAATAATATTGAGTTATATAATAAAGATAAATTTACCTATTAAAATAATAAAGAATTACTCCTGCTACACAAAAATATCCACTATACTCCAAGACTTGAAGCTCCCCTCAATAGAACAACTTGTTATAACACAAGCTGCTGAATATTTCATAGAAACAAAATCTTCGAAAAATCATGTAAGCTTTTATTTTTGAAATTTATTTTTCTACAGTGAAATGTAAGCATGAATGATAGGTCAACTATCTTTGGTAATGAAGAAGAAATAATCTGTAACACATACCGCGATTTTCAACTACCACCTACACGTCCCAAAGTTTTGTGTAGATTGAATGGCTCGTTTTGAAGTTACCGCTTTTTTTGTGATTTTCGAAAAAATATATATACCTAAAGAGGTAGTGTAGGTGAAAATTATAAATTTTTATTTTTCTGTTGCTACAAAATTCGTATTTCAGGGTTTCTTGAGGTGGGAAAACGAACATAAATTTTGGTCCTCCTAAGTTTACAACAGTTTAACAAAAGATAACGAAGCCGAATTGCAATCAGGAAATACTGGACTGTATCGGCTTTTCCAATAAAAATAGGAGTAATCCATTTCTCCCGTTTAGTTAATCATCAAATTCTTTAATATTTCGAATTTATTCCTTATTTTTCATTTCTAACACTTCATAATGTTCAAAAAACATCCCTAACTGTATAATAAAAACAAATATATGTAGCTAAAATATAAGTATACAAATGATTAAATAAATTTTGAAATGTTTTTAAATAATAAAAATAAACTATTTTAAAATAAGAATAGTAGTCATGTATAGATATAAGTGAATAATGAAAGATAAAAAAATGACAATATTTACAGAAGTAATAAAATAAATAAGTGAGTTATAAAGTGAACAAATAATGTGAGAAAAAAAATAAACAATATGAAACGGAGAAATACACAGTTTATATAGAACCGCTTCCATTAGTCTGGGTTTCAATTCGATACGAAGTTCCTACGTTTTAAGTACTGCATCATTAACGGTTGGTAACTGGGAAGTACAATTTTGTAAAACGTTTCTTGATGAATTCATCTGTTGATGCCAACTGTAGTTGAAATGCAATTGACTATTTATTATAAACCAAGAGGCATCTAAAGTAATCTTAAGATCTTTTTCTGTAATGATTGTTGTATTTTTTTCTTCGTTTTGTACAGTATACTGCCCCTGATTTATTTTATTAAATTAATTATTTCATTTTTTTTTAATTAAAATTTTTTTTAAACTAGCATTTGAACTGTATAATTGATTCTCATAGAATATATATATGCCCTAGGGCGTTAGAGGATAGAATAGAAGTATTGAAGAAGAGGAGATGGGTTCGGGGGCGTAGCAGGCCAAGTTGCAATGACCGTTCAAGGCCAGGTCCCCATTGAGAACGAAACAGGTTCTACCGCCTCAGGAATTCACACATAATACTAAATCGGTTTAGTGGTTTAGTATCTATATATATCCTTTTATTGCTAACTAACAATAACACACCACTAATTTTACTTTCATTCGGAAATTATGAACCATAATACTATTATGTCTTCTCTGGAATGTCTTGCTAGGTTTATCATAGACATTCTAGCAGAATAAAAGTGTATACCAAGCCTCATGTTTGTGACATTTAAGTTTTTTTCCCCAAGAAAACCACGTTTTTCCTATAAAAAGAAGTTAAAGTTCTCAACATTTTTTATCATTTTCATTAACCATTATGAATTTACTATGATATACAGCCAAAATACTAATGAATAATTTACCATAGTACTGGTGATAGTGGAACCTCATAGTATTTAGTTTTTATTTTATAATTAATTAATAAATGAAAGATGGTTCAGGTGCGATAAAAAAACAAAAAAACAATACAAATAGTACATAAATAATTAATCAGAGCCAACTTTATAATGAATTCATCGTAAATTCTGAAAATGGAATTGGAAGGAATGTTGGGGACAGTGTGAAAATGGTCCAATTTCCGAACGTATTTTCTCTTAAACACCAGTATTTCGAAAACGGATTATCCGATTTAATCATCAAATACTTTCTTTACGGTTACAGAATTTTTATTTTCTTAATAGTTGATTTTTATGATGAATTATTGCTTTTTTAAGAGAAATTTTTGAGAAAAAAAAATTGTATAAACATGACCAAACATAATTTAACATATCGATAAACATGACCAAATATATAATAATTTATAAATAATATATAATTTAATATGTCGATTAAATAATAATTACATGTCGATTAAATAATAATAATTTAACAAGTAGATAAACATGACCAAATATAATTTAACTGACTAAAATAAAGTTATTGCTGTACTTTATAACCTCCAAAAATCACACACCATAGTCGGATATCGTTGACATTTTTCTTCGAAAAATGAACTTCATCAAAAACGGTATGCAATATTGCTAGAATATTATTAAATCTATTTCGATAGTTATTTATTTCTCTAGTTCTCATTCCATGAATTAATAAACATATATTAGATACCTTGTTTTTGAGAGTCTTTGAATTTTGTTGGCGAATGGTGAAATCATATATTAGCACAATAATATTTTGCTTGATCAAGAAATGGAGTCGTAAACTCCGATAGTATTTAATAGCGGAGTATATTCTTAATATCAATATATAATAAGGGATGCCGATATAACACAATCAATGTTCTTCGACCAAAATCTTTGTCAAAGAAATGCTGTGAACTCAAATATTACAATTACACTACATAAAAGGTTTTATAGAAGCTCAGGGTGATTACATATACATATGATGTACAGTAGTTGATGTAGCTTCCGCAGCCGTCATAGAAACATTAATAGTAAAAAAAAAAAAGTAAACAAAGGTCGGATGAATAGGGTGTATCATTTTTGTTCCTACTTCCCCAATGAGTCAAGAGGGAGGGTGTGACCTAAGGAGCCCTTGAGTTTAACCTTCCATTATCCGAATTTAAGCTGATATCACTCAGGCAAGTCAAATACACCCTCCTACAATTCTCTGACTTTTATTTGTCTGGCTGATTGCCTATTTTTGTTATAACTCCACTTTAACGAGTAACTGAAACCATTGCGGTGGGCTGGATGCTGGATTTTCGTACAGTATAAAACTGAAAAACTTCCAGTACAAACTAAAATGTTCAAAATTGTACAATAAAAATCCAAAATGGTAATAAATGATTCAAATACTTCGAAAATCAACTCTGCTGTTTAAAACAAACACTTGCTATATAGTCACAACTGAATAGTAAGACGTAAATGAATAGTAAAAGTGAGGGAAGGAATTGCAACTAACCACAACAGAGTCAAGCGGAATAGTGATAGTACAAGAGCCCAAGAGGAGAAAAAAGGCAGTTATCTCACCCCAATTTTGGATAACTTTAATGCAAACTATGTATGCTTACTAGTCAAAATTGATGAGTCTGCCAAGTATAGGTAGAAGGAATAAAAAATGGCGTCTGTTTCAAAACGATCAAAAAAATTAATTTTTCATTCGGAGCTCTATATCTTAAAAAGTAGCAACAACACCTAATAGAAAACCTAAGAGAACGTCATTTAAAGAAGAGTAAATTTTCAAAAATATGAGCCCTAATAGAGTTATTTACGTTAAATAGTTTCCGAGATATAGCTTTTTAAAAAGCAACATTTTATAAAAATGTTGTATGGGACGTACTGAAAGATCAGTAGTTAGTGAATTTATTTTGAAAAATCTATATCTCAAAAACCATTTGACGTACAGATTTCTATTAGCACTCAAATTAAAGCTAGTTTAATGAGCTATAATGTAGTTTATGATGTTTATCTTCGTAGGAGTAATAGTTTACATGAAATTTGCTAAAATAAATTCATTTATAGTCGTTCCGACAAATTTTCATTTGCCAAATTTATATTCATATGTGGATATCATAAAAACTACTATCCCTATGAAGATAAGTGTGATAAACTACTAGTGAGGTAAATTTCCTTTATTTTGAGTGTTGGGAACTATTCCTACGAAGGTAAAGGTCATAAACTTCTGTATAGTCCATTAAACTAGCTTTAATTTGAGTGCTAATAGACATCTGTACGACACATAGTTCCTGAGATATAGATTTCTCAAAATAAATTAACTAACTACTAATCTTTCAGTAGATTTTTAAGAAATTTTGCTTTTTAAAAACCTATATCTCGAGAACTATTCGACGTAAATAGCTCTTTTAGGACTAATATTTCAGCAAATGTACTCTTCTTTAAATAATGTTCTCTTAAATTTTCTAGTGTTGTTGGTAATTTTTAAGATATAGAGGTCTGAACGAAAAATTAAGGTTTAGAAACAGCCGCCATTTTTTTATTCCCCCTACCTATACTTGGCAGACTCATCAATTTTGACTAGTAATTATACCTAGTTTTCATTAAAGTAATCGAAAATTGGGGTGAGATAACTGCCTTTTTTCTTCCCGGCCCTTGTACTATGAAGGGTTGAAGCGGAGTGGGGATCCAAGTTAAGAACGATACCGCTGAGCGTTATTTCATAACAATGGAGCTTATTATAGAGAGATCAATTTTTCTTATATTAATACTTCGAAATCGTTCTTTTTCTAATATTGACAATATTTTTCCTAATATTTTCTATATTTGTTATGTATTTATTGCATATTATCCGATATGTTTATAGATATATATATCATAGATATCCAATATATTTGTTCCCATTATTATTAGAACAACTTTACGAGTTCTTTAACCTGCAGACTGTGCCCGAGTTTATAAAACGGATGTGCCTAAGTTCTAAGACTCGCAGAAAACTAACATCAACCCGCTATTCAGGACACACCCCCATCATCTTCAGCAACAATACATGTTGCAGGACCAAACATAAAAAAATAAAACAGCATATTTAGGTTAATTTAGAATTAATGTTTAGTTATAGAGCAAACACAATACTCAAGTGTGCCCTAACACTTTAGATATCTACCCCACGGGTTCTGAAAAAAAAAATCCCATTATCATCATGTATGTATGTCGTTATTTTTTCGCACATTTCATAATGATAATTTCAATATTTCCACGACTCTTTAATTTTTATTTTTTAAAAAAATATGTTCGATATTTACCATGCATAATTGATATCTTTGCAATATTGTTTTATCATATTGTATTATCCTCTTCCATCTACTCAATTTCTTTCTTGCTATTATGTTTTTTTAATATGTATACATTTCTTTTTTTCCTTTTAACTTATCATTATTTTATTTTTTCGGACTGCCTACTCCTCTTATCATAGCCAATTTATTCATAGTTTCCCGAAAACAATGATTAATACAATCAGTAAACATGAATATTCATCACTTGTTTTTTTTTTATTTTGTTTTTTCATGTTGAATTCGACTATTCACGTGTTACACATAACTTTGTCTTACTTCATATTTTTTTATTCTAAACTATAAATTTATTAAGGAAAAGACAATACAATAAATAAACATTGGCATACATACCTATAAGTGCACAATAGCGAAATTTAGGTTCAATCATTTAGTTTATTCGATTGAAATGGAAATTATCTAAGTTAGGCTAAATAAAAAGTGCAAAATATGTAATTAAAATCAAAATCGTACAATTTACCCTAAATAGAGAAAAACTTGAATAACTATTCCATAAGTCGTAAATTGGAAAGTAAATAGGTCTTAAACACGTTGCACAACAAAAAAATACATTTAAAATAACATGATAATTCTCTCTCTACTAATGATTTTCTAACATCCCTGTTGCTACGGAGAGATTTCTGTTTGTATTCACCTACCACAGATCAATTACTGATCCCTACTAACTATTTTTAGGCCAAAATAAGAATGATTGAGCTCAAATCACGATTTATTTAACTCATTTTTAATTAATAGTTTAGTGACATTAATATGTATTCGCTTTTTCCAAAAATAATATAGAAATTTATCAATTTAATAGCTAAAACTCAAAAAATTACCAAAAATGCTACGTCGTGCATAAAAACCTCAAAATGTAGAAATTCGTATGAATACAACGTACTTTTCATTATTTTTTATTTCTATCAAGGTTTGGTTGGAAAAGAAGCAAGGAAACAAAATTTGTAAATGCACGAAAATCCGATCTCTATTTAATTATACAAATAAAAAGAAAATGTTAAAAAATTCAAAGATAAAGTTGGTGTTAATTATTAACATTTTATATATTTAGACGACTTTAATTCTATAAATAAGCATAATATTGCATTGACATCTACCAAACTTCACTTTCGCTAAAGAGGGATGACAACTGATCATTCCAAAAATCAATAGGAGGGGAGCTTTGGTAAAAGATATTTTACAAAAGTCTTCTTACTTATTAATTAATGTTGTTTAAAGGCGTAAAACCCTTTGGTCATCAACGCTTATGGCATGCTGTTATGATGAAGCTACAAACACCACACATGCACGCACGCGCACACACACCTCCCCCCCCAAACATACACACATGTGATTCAAACAAATGTAAAAGAGGAACATGATTAATGTAAAATGTAAAAATGAATAATAAATAAATTAAAAATAATAAATTAAAATAAATTACAATCGATGAGGTGTTATAATTTATAAAGGTTATGTGCTTTTAAAAATTTAAACTCTAATGTAACTTCAGATTCCTCATCTGTGAGAGCTTTTTATAAATTTGGGGTCAGCCCTATCCTTATTGTGGGCAAATAGTGAGTACATTCTTCAAAAATATGTTTAATCGTGAGAATGGACTCACAATACTTGCACGTTGGAGGTGGCAGTTTTCTGATCAGGTGAGAGTGCGTGAGGAGAGAATGACCTATTCTCAAGCGTTTTATCAATGTTGAGCTATTACGCAGTCATGTTTTTCCCCATACTTCTTTTATATAACCTACTTAATAGTGTAATACCAGCCAGAAAAGACAAATTAATCTTAAACATAAATTAAATATACATAATAAATGTTCATAGTTCCCATAATTAAATCGGTGTCAAAACTCAGTGCTTTTGAAACATACAACGATGAGGAACTAAATAACACAAAGATGTGTACGATACACGCCTCGTGTTGGCAGCAGGAAAAAACAAGCCATCAAAGATAAGTTCACTTCCTTTCTTAGAAACTGGAGGATCGGAACTACGTCATAGTTTGATCAAACAGGCTGTTACAGGAAACCATATGACGTCACAAGTAGTCACAGTTGTCGATGGTATCCACAGAAGGAGTAAATGTAGATAACCAATGCACTTTTTATTTACCTTCAAAAATAAATTTCTATTAAATATTTTTTTCAATTATTTAT
>NW_027105232.1:228512-233180 GCF_000696795.3 Halyomorpha halys
TATACTTTCTTTTTATATTTTTCTATACTTACTGTGGTTGTTATCTTCTTTTGTTTTTAGCCCTGAAGAAGGCTAGAAACTCTAGCCGAAACGTCGGCACATTAAAATAAGTTAATCATACTTATTTGTGTTTCATTGACCGCACCCCCAACCATCTTCTCCTCATTTATCGTCCACTTTAAGATTTTAACAAATAAAAAAGGGTTTAATTTGTCCTTCATTTTTTAGTACCATTTCATATTTATGTTTATATAAAACATAAAATAATAATTTACAATTGATCTATACTAGAAATATTTAATATTGGTAAACTTTATACGTACAAATAAATAAATGTGATTTAAATTGATAAAATTAAACGCATTTACAAATGACGTCAAAGAGCAAACTCAATGAGTGTGGAAACGAGGAAAACACAACAGGAAATTTATATTTAGGTATTTCCAAGGTTTTATCCTTCCTCAGATTAAATTGTCGCTTACTGATACGAACGCCGAATAATTACAAAAGCCTCTTTCAAAAAATTCACTATACTAATAATTAAAGAAGGAAATGAATTTATATATTATAGACTAATGGTGAGAAAATAGTATAAACCAAATATTTGCAATAACGCCACCAGTATTTAATATACATTCAATCAAAAATGTTCATTCACATTTAAATTTTAGACAAGATTTTCCTTATTCTTGTACTATTTAATAATCGTGGCGAAGGAGATGACTTTTGATTGGAAATGTATATGAAAAATCACGCATTTTGAATTATCGTGGCGTATTCACAACACTATCGAGTGAATCCTCCTTGGAAACTGCAATAGTACTTATAATGAAACCTCTCAATAGGAGATACTCACAGTAAAACATTTTTTTCATTAATGAGAAGTATCCTCAAATTAAAGGTTTATATACAAATATCTACTATTAATATTTTATGAAATATGTATATTTTTTCAGATGGTCGGAGGTGTGGTCAGCAAAAACACAAATGAAAAGACTTATTAATTTGTGCTGACTCTTCGACCTGAATTTCTGGCCTTCGTCAAGGATGTTCTGCAGTGGTTCTGTTTATCTACGACAAAGTATTTACACCTCATTATATGTTTTTTTTATTCCTAGGACCCATGGGTTTGGTAGGTGTTGATATCAGGAGATAATGAGAAAGGGGTGGAACCTATCTCTTTTACTGCCTTTGAAATCAATTTTAAGGGGGGAGTGAGGAAAGGGATAAATAATGGATATATATTATATTATTTGTTTAGACACATTTAGTGTAGTAGTACCTAATATTAATTATTTATGTAGATAATAATATAATAATTATTCATTCAGATATACTATTACACCTATAATAATCTTACCTATTGGTATAATAATTTAATAATAATAATTTGTTTGTTTATGGGGCAACCCCTGTACAAACGGAGTTAGTCTGTGAAATACATAAAATAAATAATCAATTGTAGTAATTTTACAAAAAGGATGAGTTAAATATCGTTTATATAAACTAATAACAAACGATATACCCAAGGTAGGCTATCTACATTTGTCTGAATAAAACAATAAAATAAAAACGTCACTTCATATTAAATAATATAAAAAACAAAACATAAACTATACATCCTATTGTGACGATAGGATTGTTTTGGATCAAAGCAAAAGGTTTTGTGTTACATATGTTATATAAATGAAGATCGAATTCTGAAGGTACAGACAGAAATTAATACAACTGATTTTATTTAACCTATTAGTACAATACTACCTAATATTATTTATTTAGATATACTTAGACCCATATTTTTATCATATTCTTATATCATCTTGTTTTTCTTATTGTAATTATTCTCTACACTAGAACTCATGTTACATACTGTATGTTGTATAATATATTTATTACATATTTTATTCTGTTTTGTATTTTATATTGTATACTTATTTTTAGTCAAGTTTGTCCCGTACCTATTACAAATTCATTTCCTCATTATTATTAATTTATTAATTGTGAATTAGTATCATTATTATTCACTTCATCAGCTCATTCAATTATTTTACTTGATTTTCATTTTAGTAGTTTGTATTTAGTTGTATTTTGTTAATAGAATTATTATATTTATCCCTAGAAATTAATCCATATTATTGTGCTCGAGCTTATAAATCGTAGCAGCCTCCAGAGAACCATAATTATCTAAAGTGCAACTAACTCATATTTCATTTATGTATGTCATTTCTGTATGTTATTTTGGCTACGACCGATAGATGTTGTCATATTGGATATATTATTGGATGTACTTTTCTGATAAAAAAATAAAATATAGATTCGAAAACGGGATTATACCTACTGTCTAAGACGGGGTCATGAGTTTCCTTGATGTCAGTAGTAGGTAAGTTAGACGTCCTCAGGCGAGTCAGAGATTGTTTATGTGTGTTTGTCACCTTTGTGGGCGTTCTGTTGGTGTTAATGTTTAGAACAGTGGGTTAGTGCAGTGTTGGACGATATAAAAAAAAAAATATGAGCTTCCATTTGATGAATTGCGTCTCTGAAATATAATAATAATAATAAAAAATATTGCCAAGAATGCTAAAAAATATATTTTGTGAAAGAAAACAACAAACTATTAATCCACATTCATAATACAGGTGTTACACTTATTTTGATTATTAATGTTAATGTTAATATTATGTTGATTTGATTATTAATTTTTTAATTGAAATTGGAAGAAACGACTAAAAAAATCAGTTTCAAAGTCACCAAAATATCCACCCACTCTTAAAAAGCGTGGGTTGAGTTCGAGCTTGATTTGTATATAATTATAGAAACAATAGGACCAGCAGTAAGAGTACAGCTTCAGTAGAACACTTTCACTAGAGAGAGCTCTTTAGGATCGGGTCAGGGACAGGCTCCTTTCCAAAAGTAATAGTCCAATAGTATCGGTGTACTTACTCTAATCTTCTAATAATAGATGAACCATAATAATAAAACTCGACTTCATAAACAAAAAAAAAAGTTTTCAAACAATTACACTCTCAGACGTATTCTATACATAGATAATCTATTCAGATGTATCCAAGGATCCTTACAGTGACTGAACAAGCTGGAATTACCTTTGTAAATTTTAATTTATTTTAAAGGTTTGTACCGCAATTAATTTTCCATTAAACTACATATATATATATATATATATATAAATTACTTCAAGGACATAATCAACCCCTTTTTACTTTTTAAATTATTTATTTGGGAGCTGGGGGACCCAATAAGGAGCCGTGTTTTAGAAACTATACTTCCTTTCAAAGTACTGAACCCAAAATATACATATACGAACCACAGCACAATGTAACTCCAATCCACAGTGTATGTTACATTGTCTTTCACTTTTTAAAAAAATCACCGTATATTATTCTGAAAATCTATAACCTTAGTTAAAATTTTCTTTATCTGTTTATTATTCTACAGTGCATGTTTTTCAAATCCAAAACTTAACCTGACATTTTTAGTAGCATAAAAAATTAATTTCCTAATATTTTCCTAACCTTTGATAATGTTATTATAAAAAAAAATGTAAAAATTAAAATATTATATATATATTAAAAATGGGTGTGGGTAGCTCATTGCAATGAAATAACTTCAAGGACCCGTGTTCGAATCTGGCTGGAGAGATAATTATTATCTGTTTCATCTGCCCTGTGTCAGCTCTATAGTTCTGGAGCACTCCAGGGTTCACCCAGCCTTATTAAGCAGGTACCGTTAATTGGGTAAATATTTGGCGGTAGGGCGTGATCTGACCAAGGCACCTCCTTGCACAGCCGTTGGTCTAGTAATAGTACTTTCTTACAAAATACGGCACATCTGACCCTTCATGAGTTATAGATTTAATGTTGTTTTTTTTTTTCAAATCTATAAAAATCTTATTATTTAAATTTAACTATGTTCATTAATAAAATCTAACAACCTTTAATAGATGTTTCTTCAAATGAGGTTGTCTCTGCACCGCCGTACTTAAGAAATATCCTGTGAATTAGTTAGAAAAAATTTGGTGATTTTTGTAAAAACTGATAAATATACACATGCGTTGTAGAATGGATTTAAATTTTACTGTAGTTTATCCATATCGCAGCTTTATGTAGTTGCAATGAACAGGGTAACATCTGAAAAAAATTATTCAGAATTTAATATATTCCAAAGATAGTACCGTGGACTGCGGTTATTTTCTTTACCGAGGTCGTCCTTCAGACTATCCTAAAGCTATTAGAGTTGCTATAAATTAATTTAAGTTCACGTCACTTTCTAAGAAATACCTCAAACAAGATATACAAAAATACTTTTTTTCATATATGCCACTATTCAAATGATATGTTTTTAACTAAAAACTAATTTATACATTAACATAGTTTATTATTTTTAAATTATTAAATGTAAATTAAATATTATCACAGGTTGAAGATGAGCTGGTTTTAGCTCGCAACGTCCACTTTAAGAATTATGAGAGATAGTTGACCGTGGATGATAAATGAGGAGAAGATGGTTGGGGGTGCGGTCAATGAAACATAAATAAGTATGACTAACTTATTTTAATATGCCGACGTTTTGGCTAGAGTTTCTAGCCTTCTTCAGGGCTAAAAACAAAACAAGATAACAACCACAGTAAGTATAGAAAAATTTTATATTTAT